>NC_087503.1:5427500-5585268 GCF_036417665.1 Passer domesticus | reverse complement strand
CCACCCCAAATTTCCCCCAATTTTCGGCCCCTCCCCCCATTTTTGGGACCCCTCACCCTCAATTCCCAAATTTTCGGCCCCTCCCCCCATTTTTGGGGAACCCCCCACCCCAAATTTCCCCAATTTTCGGCCCCTCCCCCCAATTCTGGGACCTCCCCAACCCAAAATTCCCAAAGTTTTGGGCCCCCTCCCCCCATTTTTTAAGGACCCCCCCCCCACACCAAATTTCCCCAATTTTGGGACCCCCCCCGCCCCCAATTTCCAAATTTTGAGCCCCTCCCCCCTTTTTTTTGGGTCCCCCCTCCCCCAAAATTCCCAAATTTTTGGCCTCTCCCCCCCATTTTTTGGGACCCCCAATTCCCCAATTTTGGGCCCCTCCCCCCATTTTTTGGGACCCCAATTCCCCAATTTTGGGCCCCTCCCCCCATTTTTTAGGACCCTCCCACCCCAAATTTCCCCAATTTTCGGCCCCTCCCCACCCAATTTTGGGACCACCCAACCCAAAATTCCCAAATTTTTGTCCCCTCCCCCCATTTTGGGACCCCCCACCCCAAATTTCCCCAATTTTGGGGCCCCTCCCCCCCCATTTTTTAGGACCCCAATTCCCATTTTTAGGACCTCTCCCCCCAAATTCCCAAATTTTTGTGCCCCCTCCCCCGTTTTGGGCACCCCAATCCCCAAATTTTGGGGCCCCTCCCCCCTTTTTTTGGGAACCCCACCCCAAATTTCCCCAATTTTGGGACCCCCTCACCCCCAATTCCCAAAATTTGGGCCCCCTCCCCCCATTTTTTGGGTCCCCCCAGCCCCAAATTCCCAAATTTTGAGCCCCTCCCCCATTTTTTGGGACCCCCCCCACCCCAAAATTCCCCAATTTTGGGCCCCTCCCCCCATTTTTTCGGACCCCCCCATCTCAATTCCCAAATTTTGGGACCCCCCCCACCCTCAATTCCCAAATTTTAGGCCCCTCCCCCCATTTTTTGGGACCCCTCCACCCCAAATTTCCCCAATTTTTGGGCCCCTCCCCCCATTTTTGGGACCCCCCAAAAATTCCCCAAATTTTTGTGCCCCTCCCCCCAAATTCTGGGTCCCCCAGCCCCAAATTCCCAAATTTTGGGCCCCTCCCCCATTTTTAGGACCCCCCACCCCCAATTCCCCAAATTTTAGGCCCCTCCCCCCATTTTTTCGGACCCCCAATTCCCCAAATTTTTGTGCCCCTCCCCCCACTTTTGGGACCCCTCACCCCAAATTTCCCCATTTTTGGGTCCCCCCAGCCCAAAATTCCCAAATTTTAGGCCCCTCCCCCATTTTTTGGGACCCCCAATTCCCAAATTTTTTGTCTCCTCCCCCCATTTTTTAGGACCCCCCCACCCCAAAATTCCCAAATTTTTTGTCTCCTCCCCCCATTTTTGGGACCCCTCACCCTCAATTCCCAAATTTTCGGCCCCCTCCCCCCATTTTTGGGGAACCCCCCACCCAAATTTCCCCAATTTTCGGCCCCTCCCCCCCAATTCTGGGACCTCCCAACCCCAAAATTCCCAAAGTTTTGGGCCCCTCCCCCCATTTTTAAGGACCCCCCCCACACCAAATTTCCCCAATTTTGGGACCCCCCGCCCCCAATTTCCAAATTTTGAGCCCCTCCCCCCATTTTTTGGGGACCCCCTCCACCCCCAAATTTCCCCAATTTTGGGCCCCTGCCCCCTTTTTTGGGTCTCCCTCCCCCAAAATTCCCAAATTTTTGGCCTCTCCCCCCATTTTTTGGGACCCCAATTCCCCAATTTTGGGCCCCTCCCCCCATTTTTTGGGACCCCCAATTCCCCCAATTTTGGGCCCCTCCCCCATTTTTTAGGACCCTCCCACCCCAAATTTCCCCAATTTTCGGCCCCTCCCCCCAATTTTGGGACCACCCAACCCAAAATTCCCAATTTTTTGTCCCCTCCCCCCATTTTGGGGAACCCCCCCACCCCAAAATTCCCCAATTTTCGGCCCCTCCCCCCATTTTTTAGGACCCCAATTCCCATTTTTAGGACCCCTCCCCCCCAAATCCCCAAATTTTTGTGCCCCTCCCCCGTTTTGGGCACCCCAATCCCCAAATTTTGGGCCCCCTCCCCCCTTTTTTGGGACCCCTCCACCCCAAATTTCCCCAATTTTGGGATCCCCCTCACCCCCAATTCCCAAAATTTGGGCCCCTCCCCCCCATTTTTTGGGTCCCCCCAGCCCCAAATCCCCAAATTTTAGGCCCCTCCCCCCATTTTTTCGGGCCCCCCCCACCCCAAATTTCCCCAATTTTGGGACCCCCCCCACCCCCAATTCCCAAAATGTGTGCCCCTCCCCCCATTTTTTGGGACCCCCCCACCCCAAATTTCCCAAATTTTCGGCCCCTCCCCCCATTTTGGGGTCCCCCCAACCCAAAATTCCCAAATTTTGGGCCCCTCCCCCCATTTTTTCGGACCCCCCCGCCCCAAATTTCCCCAATTTTGGGCCCCTCCCCCCATTTTTTAGGACCCCAATTCCCATTTTAGGACCCCTCCCCCCAAAATTCCCAAATTTTGGGCCACTCCCCCCATTTTTAGGACCCCTCACCCCAAATTTCCCCAATTTTTGGCCTCTCCCCCCATTTTTTGGGACCCCAAATTCCCAAATTTTCGGCCCCTCCCCCATTTTTTGGGACCCCCCCACCCCAAACTTCTCCAATTTTCGGCCCCTCCCCCCAATTTTGGGACCCCCCACCCCAAAATTCCCCAATTTTGGGCCCCTCCCCCCATTTTTTTAGGACCCCAATTCCCATTTTTAGGACCCCTCCCCCCAAATTCCCAAATTTTTGTGCCCCTCCCCCATTTTGGGCACCCCAATCCCCAAATTTTGGGCCCCTCCCCCCTTTTTTTGGGACCCCTCCACCCCAAATTTCCCCAATTTTTGGGCCTCTCCCCCCATTTTTGGGACCCCCCCAAAAATTCCCAAATTTTTGTGCCCCTCCCCCCAAATTCTGGGTCCCCCAGCCCCCAAATTCCCAAATTTTGGGCCCCTCCCCCATTTTTAGGACCCCCCCACCCCAATTCCCAAATTTTAGGCCCCTCCCCCCATTTTTTGGGACCCCCAATTCCCCAAATTTTTGTGCCCTCCCCCCACTTTTGGGACCCCTCCCCCCCCAAATTTTCCCCATTTTTTCGGTCCCCCCCAACCCAAAATTCCCGAATTTTAGGCCCCTCCCCCATTTTTGGAACACCAATTCCCAAATTTTTGTGCCCCTCCCCCCATTTTTTGGAGACCCCCCACCACAAAATCTCCAAATTTTGGCCCCTCCTCCATTTTGAGACCCCAAATTTTTGCCCCTCCCCCTTTTTTGACCCCAAATTTGGCCCCTCCCCTTTTTCAGACCCCAAAATTTGGCCCCTCCCCCTTTTTCAGACCCCAAAATTTGGCCCCTCCCCCTTTTTCAGACCCCAATTTTGGCCCCCTCCCCTTTAAAAATGTTAATGAGGGGGCGTGGCCTCGGTGGCCTCGGACCCTCCTCCCCTTTCCCTGACGTCAACACGAAAACCTCATTAATCCTCACCCCAATTAACCATTAAAACCTCATTAATATTCATGAAGCCCCGTATTTGGTGGTTATTATGCTAATCAGCGCCGCGCAGCCCCGCCCAGCTCATAAATATGCAACGAACCCGGCGCCGTCGCCATGGCAACGCTCCTCAAACCCCGCCCTCCAGCTCTCAGCCAATCAGCGCCGCCCGCGCCGCCCCTTCTGCCCCGCGACGCGCGCTGATTGGCCGCCGCCCTCCGCCAATCAGCGCGCGCGGCGTTCCCGCCGTTGCTGAGGGGACGCGCGGCCGCTGAGGGGGGGGGCGCGGCCCTCATGGAAATTCAGGCAAATTTATGTAAATGAGCGGCGGCAGCGCCGCGCTGAATATTCATGAGGCGCTGAGGGAGGCCGCAGACCCGCCCCGGTGTCGGTGAGGGGGAGATTTATGCAAATTAAGGGGGGGAGGGGCGGGGTAGGGACCATGGGGGCGGGGCGTCTGTTGGCTCAAAGCCACGCCCCTTTGGTGACCTCATCTTTAGGCCACGCCCCGGCAGCCACTCATAGACCGTGGCTGCCGACCAGGCCACGCCCCTTATTCATTCACAAGCCCCGCCCCTCACTCCGAGGCCACGCCCATCCCACCCATTCCCAGCCCCCTTTTTCTCCTCCCTGAAGCCCCGCCCCATCCTCCTCCCTAAGCCACGCCCCTTTACGCCCCGCCCCTTCTCAAAGCCACGCCCTTATCCAAAACCCTGCCCCCACCCAAGCCCCGCCCCTCCATTGATTCCTGGTGTCCCTCCCCATTGGCCACGCCCCTAAAACCCTGCAAGCCACGCCCCTCATCCCTTCAAGCCCCGCCCACCCCAATCCCCGTTCATTCCCGATGTCCCCTGGCCACGCCCCTAACCCCCCTTAAGCCCCGCCCTCCCCAAGCCCCGTTCACTCCGGGTGTCCCCTTGGCCACGCCCCTCATCCCTCCCAGCCCCGCCCCCGGCAGGCCCCGCCCCTCCCGCTATCCCTCCCGGTGTCCTCGTGGCCACGCCCCCATCACCATCCCCCTTGGTCACGCCCCTCATCCCTCCAAGCCCCGCCCACCCCAAGCCCCCGTTCACTCCCGGTGTCCCCATGGCCACGCCCCCTATATCCCCATCCCCCTTGGCCACGCCCCTAAACCCCCTAAGCCCCGCCCACCCCAAGCCCCCGTTCACTCCCGGTGTCCCCATGGCCACGCCCCCTATATCCCCATCCCCCTTGGCCACGCCCCTAATCCCTCTAAGCCCCGCCCCTCCCCAAGCCCCCGTTCATTCCCAGTGTCCCGTTGGCCACGCCCCTAATCCTCCTAACCCCGCCCCCTCGGTCTCCATCTCCCTTGACCACGCCCCTAATCCCTCCAAGCCCCGCCCTCCCCAGGCCCCCGTTCATTCCCGGTGCCCCGTGGCCCCGCCCCCCGCAGGCCCCGCCCCTCCCGGTGTCCCGTGGCCCCGCCCCCGGCCATGCCCGCTGTCCCCTCGCTGTCCCTCCCGCTGTCCCCTCGCTGTCCCTCCCGGTGTCCCCTCGCTGTCCCCGCGCTGTCCCCGCGCTGTCCCCGCGCTGTCCCCCGCTGTCCCCTCGCCGCCCACCCCCCTGAGGCGCCGCCCCGCCCCCCGCAGGCCCCGCCCTCCCGCCCGGCCATGCCCGGCGCCGCGGTGTCGCCGGTGTCGCCGCCGGTGTCGCCGGCGGTGTCGCCGCTGCCGCTGGGGCTGCCCGCGGGGCTGCTCTGCGTGCCGGGGCTGCTCTTCTTCCCGGGGCTCTTCCTGCTGGCCCGCCGCGGCCTGGCCGCCATCGCCGGCTGCCCGCCCAGCCGCGCCACCGTGCTGGCCGCCAGGTGACACCGCGGGGACAGGGGACAGGGGACAATGGGGACAGGGATGGGGACAGGGATGGGGACACCGGGGACAGGGACACGGGGCTGGCCGCCATCGCCGGCTGCCCGCCCAGCCGCGCCACCGTGCTGGCCGCCAGGTGACACCGCGGGGACAGGGGACAGGGGACAATGGGGACAGGGGACAGGGACAGGGGACAATGGGGACAGGGACAGGGACACCGTGCTGGCCGCCAGGTGACACCGCGGGGACAACGGGGACAGGGATGGGGACAATGGGGACAGGGATGGGGACACGGGGCTGGCCGCCAGGTGACACCGGGGACAGGGATGGGGACAATGGGGGGATGGGGACAGGGACGGGGACAAGGAGGGGACAGGGGACAATGCGCGGATGGGACAGGGATGGGACAAGGAGGGGACAGGGGACAGGGAGGGGATTCCTGCCAGGGCCACCGTGCTGGCGGCCAGGTGGGCTTGGGGACAGGGAGGGGACAGGGAGGGGACAGGGCTGGGGACACTGCAGGGACCGGGATGGGGACACTGCGGGGACAGGGATGGGGACAGGGAGGGGACAGGCCTGGGACACTGCGGGGACACTGCAGGGCCTGGCATGGGGACACTGCAGGGCCTGGGCTGGGTGGCACCGGGCCAGGGAGGGGACAGGGAGGGGACAGGGATGGGACAGGGATGGAGGGGACATGGAGGGGACAGGGAGGGGACATGGAAGGGACAGGGATGGAGGGGACATGGAGGGAACAGGGAGGGGACAGGGATGGGACAAGGAGGGGACAGAGTTGGGAACATGGAGGGGACAGAGCTGGAGACACCGTGGGGACAGGGCTGGGGACAGGGAGGGGACACTGCAGGGACCGGGATGGGGACAGGGAGGGGACAGGCCTGGGACACTACGGGGACAGGGAGGGGACACTGCAGGGCCTGGGATGGGTGGCACCGGGCCAGGGAGGGGCCAGGGATGGGGACAGAGAGGGGGACAGGGGGGGGACAGAGATGGGGACAGGGAGGGGACAGGGCTGGGGACAGGGAGGGGACAGGTATGGGCATGGGAGGGACAGGGCTGGGGACACCTTGGGGACAGGGAGGGGACACTGCAGGGACAGTCCTAGGGACACTGCAGGGACCGGGATGGGGACAGGGAGGGGACACTGCAGGGACAGGCCTGGGGACACTGCAGGGACCGGGATGGGGACAGGGAGGGGACACTGCGGGGACAGTCCTGGGGACACTGCAGGGACCGGGATGGGTGGCACCGGGCCAGGGAGGGGACAGGGCAGGAGGTGACACAGGGAGGGGACAGGGAAGGGGACATGGAGGGGACAAGGAGGGGACAGGGCCATCTCCAGGCCGGTGGTGGCCCGGGCAGGGGGGGGGGGATCAGGGACAGTGACAGGGACAAGGCCAGGCCGGGGGGGTGGGGACAATCCGGGGGGGATCAGGGACAGGACAGGGACAATCCGGGGGGGGTGGGGACAATCCAGGGGATTGGTGACAATCCGGGGGGGTGGTGACAATCCGGGGGGGGGTGGTGACACTCCGGGGGGGCTGGTGACACATGGGAGGGATTGGTGACACTCAGCAGGGGTTGGTGACAATCCGGGGGGGTTGGTGACAATCCGGGGGGGGCAGGGCAGGATTAGCCGGTGACACGGGGACAGCGCAGGGACACGGCTTAGGGACACGGGGACACGGCTTGGGGACGTCAGCGCCGGCCTGTCACCCGCCTGTCACCCACGTGTCACCCACGTGTCAATCATGTCACCCTGAGGCCCAACCCCGCTGTGTCACCTGCATGTCACCTGTGTCAACTTTGTCACCTGTGTCACCCTGTGTCACCCTGTGTCACCCTGTGTCCCTGTGTCACCCTGTGTCACCCTGTGTCCCTGTGTCCCTGTGTCACCCTGTGTCCCTGTGTCACCCTGTGTCACCCTGTGTCCCTGTGTCCCTGTGTCCCTGTGTCACCCTGTGTCACCCTGTGTCACCCTGTGTCACCCTGTGTCCCTGTGTCCCTGTGTCCCTGTGTCACCCTGTGTCACCCTGTGTCCCTGTGTCACCCTGTGTCCCTGTGTCACCCTGTGTCACCCTGTGTCCCTGTGTCACCCTGTGTCACCCTGTGTCACCCTGTGTCCCTGTGTCACCCTGTGTCCCTGTGTCCCTGTGTCACCCTGTGTCACCCTGTGTCCCTGTGTCCCTGTGTCACCCTGTGTCACCCTGTGTCACCCTGTGTCCCTGTGTCACCTGTGTCCCTGTGTCACCCTGTGTCCCTGTGTCCCTGTGTCCCTGTGTCACCCTGTGTCACCCTGTGTCCCTGTGTCCCTGTGTCCCTGTGTCACCCTGTGTCACCCTGTGTCACCCTGTGTCCCTGTGTCACCCTGTGTCCCTGTGTCCCTGTGTCCCTGTGTCCCTGTGTCACCCTGTGTCCCTGTGTCCCTGTGTCCCTGTGTCCCTGTGTCACCCTGTGTCACCCTGTGTCACCCTGTGTCACCCTGTGTCCCTGTGTCACCCTGTGTCACCCTGTGTCCCTGTGTCCCTGTGTCACCCTGTGTCACCCTGTGTCACCCTGTGTCCCTGTGTCCCTGTGTCACCCTGTGTCACCCTGTGTCACCCTGTGTCACCCTGTGTCCCTGTGTCCCTGTGTCACCCTGTGTCACCCTGTGTCCCTGTGTCCCTGTGTCCCTGTGTCCCTGTGTCACCCTGTGTCACCCTGTGTCCCTGTGTCACCTGTGTCCCTGTGTCACCCTGTGTCCCTGTGTCACCCTGTGTCCCTGTGTCACCCTGTGTCACCCTGTGTCACCCTGTGTCCCTGTGTCACCCTGTGTCCCTGTGTCCCTGTGTCACCCTGTGTCACCCTGTGTCACCCTGTGTCACCCTGTGTCCCTGTGTCCCTGTGTCACCCTGTGTCACCCTGTGTCCCTGTGTCACCCTGTGTCCCTGTGTCACCCTGTGTCACCCTGTGTCACCCTGTGTCCCTGTGTCCCTGTGTCACCCTGTGTCCCTGTGTCCCTGTGTCCCTGTGTCCCTGTGTCACCCTGTGTCACCCTGTGTCCCTGTGTCACCCTGTGTCACCCTGTGTCACCCTGTGTCACCCTGTGTCCCTGTGTCCCTGTGTCACCCTGTCACCCTGTGTCACCCTGTGTCACCCTGTGTCACCCTGTGTCCCTGTGTCACCCTGTGTCACCCTGTGTCCCTGTGTCCCTGTGTCCCTGTGTCCCTGTGTCACCCTGTGTCACCCTGTGTCACCTGTGTCCCTGTGTCACCCTGTGTCCCTGTGTCACCCTGTGTCACCCTGTGTCACCCTGTGTCCCTGTGTCACCCTGTGTCACCCTGTGTCACCCTGTGTCACCCTGTGTCCCTGTGTCACCCTGTGTCCCTGTGTCACCCTGTGTCACCCTGTGTCACCCTGTGTCCCTGTGTCCCTGTGTCACCCTGTGTCACCCTGTGTCCCTGTGTCACCCTGTGTCACCCTGTGTCACCCTGTGTCCCTGTGTCACCCTGTGTCCCTGTGTCCCTGTGTCACCCTGTGTCACCCTGTGTCCCTGTGTCCCTGTGTCACCCTGTGTCACCCTGTGTCACCCTGTGTCACCCTGTGTCCCTGTGTCCCTGTGTCCCTGTGTCACCCTGTGTCATCCTGTGTCCCTGTGTCACCCTGTGTCACCCTGTGTCCCTGTGTCACCCTGTGTCCCTGTGTCACCCTGTGTCACCCTGTGTCACCCTGTGTCCCTGTGTCACCCTGTGTCCCTGTGTCCCTGTGTCACCCTGTGTCACCCTGTGTCACCCTGTGTCACCCTGTGTCCCTGTGTCACCCTGTGTCCCTGTGTCCCTGTGTCCCTGTGTCCCTGTGTCACCCTGTGTCACCCTGTGTCCCTGTGTCACCCTGTGTCACCCTGTGTCACCCTGTGTCCCTGTGTCCCTGTGTCACCCTGTGTCACCCTGTGTCACCCTGTGTCCCTGTGTCCCTGTGTCCCTGTGTCCCTGTGTCCCCCTGTGTCACCCTGTGTCACCCTGTGTCACCCTGTGTCCCTGTGTCCCTGTGTCACCCTGTGTCACCCTGTGTCACCCTGTGTCCCTGTGTCACCCTGTGTCCCTGTGTCACCCTGTGTCACCCTGTGTCACCCTGTGTCACCCTGTGTCCCTGTGTCCCTGTGTCACCCTGTGTCACCCTGTGTCCCTGTGTCACCCTGTGTCACCCTGTGTCACCCTGTGTCCCTGTGTCACCCTGTGTCACCCTGTGTCACCCTGTGTCCCTCTGTCACCCTGTGTCACCCTGTGTCACCCTGTGTCCCTGTGTCACCCTGTGTCACTGTGTCACCCTGTGTCACCCTGTGTCACCCTGTGTCCCTGTGTCCCTGTGTCACCCTGTGTCCCTGTGTCCCTGTGTCCCTGTGTCACCCTGTGTCACCCTGTGTCACCCTGTGTCCCTGTGTCCCTGTGTCACCCTGTGTCACCCTGTGTCACCCTGTGTCCCTGTGTCCCTGTGTCACCCTGTGTCACCCTGTGTCACCCAGTGTCCCTGTGTCACCCTGTCACCCTGTGTCACCCTGTGTCACCCTGTGTCCCCTGTGTCCCTGTGTCCCTGTGTCCCTGTGTCACCCTGTGTCACCCTGTGTCACCTGTGTCCCTGTGTCACCCTGTGTCCCTGTGTCACCCTGTGTCACCCTGTGTCACCCTGTGTCCCTGTGTCACCCTGTGTCACCCTGTGTCACCCTGTGTCACCCTGTGTCCCTGTGTCACCCTGTGTCCCTGTGTCACCCTGTGTCACCCTGTGTCACCCTGTGTCCCTGTGTCCCTGTGTCACCCTGTGTCACCCTGTGTCCCTGTGTCACCCTGTGTCACCCTGTGTCACCCTGTGTCCCTGTGTCACCCTGTGTCCCTGTGTCCCTGTGTCACCCTGTGTCACCCTGTGTCCCTGTGTCCCTGTGTCACCCTGTGTCACCCTGTGTCACCCTGTGTCACCCTGTGTCCCTGTGTCCCTGTGTCCCTGTGTCACCCTGTGTCATCCTGTGTCCCTGTGTCACCCTGTGTCACCCTGTGTCCCTGTGTCACCCTGTGTCCCTGTGTCACCCTGTGTCACCCTGTGTCACCCTGTGTCCCTGTGTCACCCTGTGTCCCTGTGTCCCTGTGTCACCCTGTGTCACCCTGTGTCACCCTGTGTCACCCTGTGTCCCTGTGTCACCCTGTGTCCCTGTGTCCCTGTGTCCCTGTGTCCCTGTGTCACCCTGTGTCACCCTGTGTCCCTGTGTCACCCTGTGTCACCCTGTGTCACCCTGTGTCCCTGTGTCCCTGTGTCACCCTGTGTCACCCTGTGTCACCCTGTGTCCCTGTGTCCCTGTGTCCCTGTGTCACCCTGTGTCCCTGTGTCACCCTGTGTCCCTGTGTCACCCTGTGTCACCCTGTGTCACCCTGTGTCCCTGTGTCCCTGTGTCCCTGTGTCACCCTGTGTCCCTGTGTCACCCTGTGTCCCTGTGTCCCTGTGTCCCTGTGTCACCCTGTGTCACCCTGTGTCCCTGTGTCCCTGTGTCACCCTGTGTCACCCTGTGTCACCCTGTGTCACCCTGTGTCCCTGTGTCCCTGTGTCACCCTGTGTCACCCTGTGTCACCCTGTGTCCCTGTGTCACCCTGTGTCCCTGTGTCACCCTGTGTCACCCTGTGTCCCTGTGTCCCTGTGTCACCCTGTGTCACCCTGTGTCCCTGTGTCACCCTGTGTCACCCTGTGTCACCCTGTGTCCCTGTGTCACCCTGTGTCACCCTGTGTCACCCTGTGTCCCTCTGTCACCCTGTGTCACCCTGTGTCACCCTGTGTCCCTGTGTCACCCTGTGTCACTGTGTCACCCTGTGTCACCCTGTGTCACCCTGTGTCCCTGTGTCCCTGTGTCACCCTGTGTCCCTGTGTCCCTGTGTCCCTGTGTCACCCTGTGTCACCCTGTGTCACCCAGTGTCCCTGTGTCCCTGTGTCACCCTGTGTCACCCTGTGTCACCCTGTGTCACCCAGTGTCCCTGTGTCCCTGTGTCACCCTGTGTCACCCTGTGTCACCCTGTGTCCCTGTGTCCCTGTGTCACCCTGTGTCACCCTGTGTCACCCTGTGTCCCTGTGTCACCCTGTGTCCCTGTGTCACCCTGTGTCACCCTGTGTCCCTGTGTCCCTGTGTCACCCTGTGTCACCCTGTGTCACCCTGTGTCACCCTGTGTCCCTGTGTCCCTGTGTCCCCCTGTGTCCCTGTGTCACCCTGTGTCCCTGTGTCACCCCGTGTCACCCTGTGTCACCCTGTGTCCCTGTGTCACCCTGTGTCACCCTGTGTCACCCTGTGTCCCTGTGTCCCTGTGTCACCCTGTGTCACCCTGTGTCCCTGTGTCACCCTGTGTCACCCTGTGTCACCCTGTGTCACCCTGTGTCCCTGTGTCACCCTGTGTCACCCTGTGTCCCTGTGTCACCCTGTGTCACCCTGTATCACCCTGTGTCCCTGTGTCACCCTGTGTCACCCTGTGTCCCTGTGTCACCCTGTGTCCCTGTGTCACCCTGTGTCACCCTGTGTCACCCTGTGTCCCTGTGTCACCCTGTGTCACCCTGTGTCACCCTGTGTCCCTGTGTCCCTGTGTCCCTGTGTCACCCTGTGTCACCCTGTGTCCCTGTGTCACCCTGTGTCACCCTGTGTCACCCTGTGTCCCTGTGTCCCTGTGTCCCTGTGTCCCTGTGTCCCTGTGTCACCCTGTGTCCCTGTGTCACCCTGTGTCACCCTGTGTCACCCTGTGTCCCTGTGTCACCCTGTGTCCCTGTGTCCCTGTGTCACCCTGTGTCACCCTGTGTCACCCTGTGTCACCCTGTGTCCCTGTGTCCCTGTGTCACCCTGTGTCACCCTGTGTCCCTGTGTCACCCTGTGTCCCTGTGTCACCCTGTGTCACCCTGTGTCACCCTGTGTCCCTGTGTCCCTGTGTCACCCTGTGTCCCTGTGTCCCTGTGTCCCTGTGTCCCTGTGTCACCCTGTGTCACCCTGTGTCCCTGTGTCACCCTGTGTCACCCTGTGTCACCCTGTGTCACCCTGTGTCCCTGTGTCCCTGTGTCACCCTGTCACCCTGTGTCACCCTGTGTCACCCTGTGTCCCTGTGTCCCTGTGTCCCTGTGTCCCTGTGTCACCCTGTGTCACCCTGTGTCACCCTGTGTCACCTGTGTCCCTGTGTCACCCTGTGTCCCTGTGTCACCCTGTGTCACCCTGTGTCACCCTGTGTCCCTGTGTCACCCTGTGTCACCCTGTGTCACCCTGTGTCACCCTGTGTCCCTGTGTCACCCTGTGTCCCTGTGTCACCCTGTGTCACCCTGTGTCACCCTGTGTCCCTGTGTCCCTGTGTCACCCTGTGTCACCCTGTGTCCCTGTGTCACCCTGTGTCACCCTGTGTCACCCTGTGTCCCTGTGTCACCCTGTGTCCCTGTGTCCCTGTGTCACCCTGTGTCACCCTGTGTCCCTGTGTCCCTGTGTCACCCTGTGTCACCCTGTGTCACCCTGTGTCACCCTGTGTCCCTGTGTCCCTGTGTCCCTGTGTCACCCTGTGTCATCCTGTGTCCCTGTGTCACCCTGTGTCACCCTGTGTCCCTGTGTCACCCTGTGTCCCTGTGTCACCCTGTGTCACCCTGTGTCACCCTGTGTCCCTGTGTCACCCTGTGTCCCTGTGTCCCTGTGTCACCCTGTGTCACCCTGTGTCACCCTGTGTCACCCTGTGTCCCTGTGTCACCCTGTGTCCCTGTGTCCCTGTGTCCCTGTGTCCCTGTGTCACCCTGTGTCACCCTGTGTCCCTGTGTCACCCTGTGTCACCCTGTGTCACCCTGTGTCCCTGTGTCCCTGTGTCACCCTGTGTCACCCTGTGTCACCCTGTGTCCCTGTGTCCCTGTGTCCCTGTGTCCCTGTGTCCCCCTGTGTCACCCTGTGTCACCCTGTGTCACCCTGTGTCCCTGTGTCCCTGTGTCACCCTGTGTCACCCTGTGTCACCCTGTGTCCCTGTGTCACCCTGTGTCCCTGTGTCACCCTGTGTCACCCTGTGTCACCCTGTGTCACCCTGTGTCCCTGTGTCCCTGTGTCACCCTGTGTCACCCTGTGTCCCTGTGTCACCCTGTGTCACCCTGTGTCACCCTGTGTCCCTGTGTCACCCTGTGTCACCCTGTGTCACCCTGTGTCCCTCTGTCACCCTGTGTCACCCTGTGTCACCCTGTGTCCCTGTGTCACCCTGTGTCACTGTGTCACCCTGTGTCACCCTGTGTCACCCTGTGTCCCTGTGTCCCTGTGTCACCCTGTGTCCCTGTGTCCCTGTGTCCCTGTGTCACCCTGTGTCACCCTGTGTCACCCTGTGTCCCTGTGTCCCTGTGTCACCCTGTGTCACCCTGTGTCACCCTGTGTCCCTGTGTCCCTGTGTCACCCTGTGTCACCCTGTGTCACCCAGTGTCCCTGTGTCACCCTGTCACCCTGTGTCACCCTGTGTCACCCTGTGTCCCTGTGTCCCTGTGTCCCTGTGTCCCTGTGTCACCCTGTGTCACCCTGTGTCACCTGTGTCCCTGTGTCACCCTGTGTCCCTGTGTCACCCTGTGTCACCCTGTGTCACCCTGTGTCCCTGTGTCACCCTGTGTCACCCTGTGTCACCCTGTGTCACCCTGTGTCCCTGTGTCACCCTGTGTCCCTGTGTCACCCTGTGTCACCCTGTGTCACCCTGTGTCCCTGTGTCCCTGTGTCACCCTGTGTCACCCTGTGTCCCTGTGTCACCCTGTGTCACCCTGTGTCACCCTGTGTCCCTGTGTCACCCTGTGTCCCTGTGTCCCTGTGTCACCCTGTGTCACCCTGTGTCCCTGTGTCCCTGTGTCACCCTGTGTCACCCTGTGTCACCCTGTGTCACCCTGTGTCCCTGTGTCCCTGTGTCCCTGTGTCACCCTGTGTCATCCTGTGTCCCTGTGTCACCCTGTGTCCCTGTGTCACCCTGTGTCACCCTGTGTCACCCTGTGTCCCTGTGTCACCCTGTGTCCCTGTGTCCCTGTGTCACCCTGTGTCACCCTGTGTCACCCTGTGTCACCCTGTGTCCCTGTGTCACCCTGTGTCCCTGTGTCCCTGTGTCCCTGTGTCCCTGTGTCACCCTGTGTCACCCTGTGTCCCTGTGTCACCCTGTGTCACCCTGTGTCACCCTGTGTCCCTGTGTCCCTGTGTCACCCTGTGTCACCCTGTGTCACCCTGTGTCCCTGTGTCCCTGTGTCCCTGTGTCACCCTGTGTCACCCTGTGTCACCCTGTGTCACCCTGTGTCCCTGTGTCCCTGTGTCACCCTGTGTCACCCTGTGTCACCCTGTGTCCCTGTGTCACCCTGTGTCCCTGTGTCACCCTGTGTCACCCTGTGTCCCTGTGTCCCTGTGTCACCCTGTGTCACCCTGTGTCCCTGTGTCACCCTGTGTCACCCTGTGTCACCCTGTGTCCCTGTGTCACCCTGTGTCACCCTGTGTCACCCTGTGTCCCTGTGTCACCCTGTGTCACTGTGTCACCCTGTGTCACCCTGTGTCACCCTGTGTCCCTGTGTCCCTGTGTCACCCTGTGTCCCTGTGTCCCTGTGTCCCTGTGTCACCCTGTGTCACCCTGTGTCACCCAGTGTCCCTGTGTCCCTGTGTCACCCTGTGTCACCCTGTGTCACCCTGTGTCCCTGTGTCCCTGTGTCACCCTGTGTCACCCTGTGTCACCCTGTGTCACCCTGTGTCCCTGTGTCCCTGTGTCACCCTGTGTCACCCTGTGTCACCCTGTGTCCCTGTGTCCCTGTGTCACCCTGTGTCACCCTGTGTCACCCTGTGTCCCTGTGTCACCCTGTGTCACCCTGTGTCACCCTGTGTCCCTGTGTCCCTGTGTCACCCTGTGTCACCCTGTGTCACCCTGTGTCACCCTGTGTCCCTGTGTCCCTGTGTCCCCCTGTGTCCCTGTGTCACCCTGTGTCCCTGTGTCACCCCGTGTCACCCTGTGTCACCCTGTGTCCCTGTGTCACCCTGTGTCACCCTGTGTCACCCTGTGTCCCTGTGTCCCTGTGTCACCCTGTGTCACCCTGTGTCCCTGTGTCACCCTGTGTCACCCTGTGTCACCCTGTGTCACCCTGTGTCCCTGTGTCACCCTGTGTCACCCTGTGTCCCTGTGTCACCCTGTGTCACCCTGTATCACCCTGTGTCCCTGTGTCACCCTGTGTCACCCTGTGTCCCTGTGTCACCCTGTGTCCCTGTGTCACCCTGTGTCACCCTGTGTCACCCTGTGTCCCTGTGTCACCCTGTGTCACCCTGTGTCACCCTGTGTCCCTGTGTCCCTGTGTCCCTGTGTCACCCTGTGTCACCCTGTGTCCCTGTGTCACCCTGTGTCACCCTGTGTCCCTGTGTCACCCTGTGTCCCTGTGTCCCTGTGTCACCCTGTGTCACCCTGTGTCCCTGTGTCACCCTGTGTCACCCTGTGTCACCCTGTGTCCCTGTGTCCCTGTGTCACCCTGTGTCACCCTGTGTCCCTGTGTCACCCTGTGTCCCTGTGTCACCCTGTGTCACCCTGTGTCCCTGTGTCCCTGTGTCCCTGTGTCACCCTGTGTCCCTGTGTCACCCTGTGTCACCCTGTGTCACCCTGTGTCCCTGTGTCCCTGTGTCCCTGTGTCACCCTGTGTCACCCTGTGTCACCCTGTGTCCCTGTGTCCCTGTGTCACCCTGTGTCACCCTGTGTCACCCTGTGTCCCTGTGTCCCTGTGTCCCTGTGTCACCCTGTGTCCCTGTGTCACCCTGTGTCACCCTGTGTCCCTGTGTCCCTGTGTCCCTGTGTCACCCTGTGTCCCTGTGTCCCTGTGTCACCCTGTGTCACCCTGTGTCACCCTGTGTCCCTGTGTCACCCTGTGTCCCTGTGTCCCTGTGTCACCCTGTGTCCCTGTGTCCCTGTGTCCCTGTGTCACCCTGTGTCACCCTGTGTCCCTGTGTCACCCTGTGTCACCCTGTGTCACCCTGTGTCCCTGTGTCACCCTGTGTCCCTGTGTCCCTGTGTCACCCTGTGTCACCCTGTGTCACCCTGTGTCACCCTGTGTCCCTGTGTCCCTGTGTCACCCTGTGTCACCCTGTGTCACCCTGTGTCCCTGTGTCCCTGTGTCCCTGTGTCCCTGTGTCACCCTGTGTCACCCTGTGTCACCCTGTGTCCCTGTGTCCCTGTGTCACCCTGTGTCACCCCGTGTCACCCTGTGTCACCCTGTGTCCCTGTGTCCCTGTGTCACCCTGTGTCACCCTGTGTCACCCTGTGTCCCTGTGTCCCTGTGTCACCCTGTGTCACCCTGTGTCCCTGTGTCCCTGTGTCACCCTGTGTCCCTGTGTCCCTGTGTCACCCTGTGTCCCTGTGTCACCCTGTGTCACCCTGTGTCACCCTGTGTCCCTGTGTCACCCTGTGTCCCTGTGTCCCTGTGTCACCCTGTGTCACCCTGTGTCACCCTGTGTCCCTGTGTCCCTGTGTCCCTGTGTCACCCTGTGTCACCCTGTGTCCCTGTGTCACCCTGTGTCACCCTGTGTCACCCTGTGTCCCTGTGTCACCCTGTGTCACCCCGTGTCACCCTGTGTCACCCTGTGTCCCTGTGTCCCTGTGTCACCCTGTGTCCCTGTGTCACCCTGTGTCACCCTGTGTCCCTGTGTCCCTGTGTCCCTGTGTCACCCTGTGTCACCCTGTGTCACCCTGTGTCACCCTGTGTCCCTGTGTCCCTGTGTCACCCTGTGTCACCCTGTGTCCCTGTGTCACCCTGTGTCCCTGTGTCACCCTGTGTCACCCTGTGTCACCCTGTGTCACCCTGTGTCCCTGTGTCCCTGTGTCCCTGTGTCACCCTGTGTCCCTGTGTCCCTGTGTCCCTGTGTCCCTGTGTCACCCTGTGTCACCCTGTGTCACCCTGTGTCACCCTGTGTCACCCTGTGTCCCTGTGTCCCTGTGTCACCCTGTGTCACCCTGTGTCCCTGTGTCACCCTGTGTCCCTGTGTCACCCTGTGTCACCCTGTGTCACCCTGTGTCACCCTGTGTCCCTGTGTCCCTGTGTCCCTGTGTCACCCTGTGTCCCTGTGTCCCTGTGTCCCTGTGTCCCTGTGTCACCCTGTGTCACTCTGTGTCACCCTGTGTCACCCTGTGTCACCCTGTGTCCCTGTGTCCCTGTGTCACCCTGTGTCCCTGTGTCACCCTGTGTCACCCTGTGTCACCCTGTGTCCCTGTGTCACCCTGTGTCACCCTGTGTCCCTGTGTCACCCTGTGTCACCCTGTGTCACCCTGTGTCCCTGTGTCCCTGTGTCACCCTGTGTCACCCTGTGTCACCCTGTGTCCCTGTGTCACCCTGTGTCACCCTGTGTCCCTGTGTCACCCTGTGTCCCTGTGTCACCCTGTGTCACCCTGTGTCACCCTGTGTCCCTGTGTCCCTGTGTCCCTGTGTCACCCTGTGTCACCCTGTGTCACCCTGTGTCCCTGTGTCACCCTGTGTCACCCTGTGTCACCCTGTGTCCCTGTGTCACCCTGTGTCCCTGTGTCCCTGTGTCACCCTGTGTCCCTGTGTCCCTGTGTCACCCTGTGTCCCTGTGTCACCCTGTGTCCCTGTGTCACCCTGTGTCACCCTGTGTCCCTGTGTCCCTGTGTCCCTGTGTCACCCTGTGTCCCTGTGTCACCCTGTGTCACCCTGTGTCACCCTGTGTCCCTGTGTCCCTGTGTCACCCTGTGTCACCCTGTGTCCCTGTGTCCCTGTGTCCCTGTGTCCCTGTGTCACCCTGTGTCACCCTTTGTCCCTGTGTCACCCTGTGTCACCCTGTGTCACCCTGTGTCACCCTGTGTCACCCTGTGTCACCCTGTGTCCCTGTGTCCCTGTGTCACCCTGTGTCCCTGTGTCACCCTGTGTCCCTGTGTCCCTGTGTCACCCTGTGTCCCTGTGTCACCCTGTGTCACCCTGTGTCCCTGTGTCCCTGTGTCCCTGTGTCACCCTGTGTCACCCTGTGTCCCTGTGTCCCTGTGTCCCTGTGTCACCCTGTGTCACCCTGTGTCACCCTTTGTCCCTGTGTCACCCTGTGTCACCCTGTGTCACCCTGTGTCCCTGTGTCCCTGTGTCACCCTGTGTCACCCTGTGTCCCTGTGTCCCTGTGTCCCTGTGTCCCTGTGTCACCCTGTGTCACCCTTTGTCCCTGTGTCACCCTGTGTCACCCTGTGTCACCCTGTGTCACCCTGTGTCACCCTGTGTCCCTGTGTCCCTGTGTCACCCTGTGTCCCTGTGTCACCCTGTGTCCCTGTGTCCCTGTGTCACCCTGTGTCACCCTGTGTCCCTGTGTCCCTGTGTCACCCTGTGTCACCCTGTGTCACCCTGTGTCACCCTGTGTCCCTGTGTGTCTCTATCACCCCGTGTCACCCTGTCACCCTGATGTCACCCTGATGTCACACTGATGTCACCCCGTGTCCCCAGGTTGGTGTCCTCAGTCCAGGCCGTCATGGCCTCCACCGCCGGGTTCATCATCTCCAGCTCCTGCCAGCACGTCATCGACGACCAGTGAGTGACACTGGGGACACCTGGGGACACCGGGGACACGTCTGGGGACACCGGGGACACACCTGGGGACACCTGGGACCCACCTGGGACACACCTGGGGACATCTGGGACACACCTGGGACACACCTGGGACACACCTGGGGACATTGGGGACACGCCTGGGGACAGCTCGGGACATTGGGGACAGCTGGGGGTGACACCTGTGGCCATCTCACCCGTCTCTCACCTGTCTCACCTGTCTCTCACCCGTCTCTCACCTGTCTCACCTGTCTCTCACCTGTCTCTCACCTGTCTCTCACCTGTCTCACCTCTCTCACCTCTCTCACCTCTCTCACCTGTCTCACCTGTCTCTCACCTCTCTCACCTCTCTCACCTGTCTCACCTGTCTCTCACCTGTCTCATCTGTCTCACCTGTCTCTCACCTGTCTCATCTGTCTCTCACCTGTGTGATCTCACCTGTCTCTCACCTGTCTCTCACCTGTCTCACCTGTCTCTCACCTGTCTCACCTGTCTCTCACCTGTCTCACCTGTCTCTCACCTGTCTCACCTCTCTCACCTCTCTCACCTCTCTCACCTGTCTCACCTGTCTCTCACCTCTCTCTCCTGTCTCATCTGTCTCTCACCTGTGTGATCTCACCTGTCTCTCACCTGTCTCTCACCTGTCTCTCACCTGTCTCACCTGTGTGATCTCCCCTGTCCCAGGCACTGGCTGGCGGCGGCGTACCCGCCCTTCGCGGTGCCCTACTTCGTGTACGACGTGTACGCCATGTACCTGTGCCACCTGCAGCGCGCCCAGGTGAAGGGGCACGGCCCGGCCGCGCCCGGCCCCCGCGGCGCCGCCGCCGCCTTCCTGCGCCACGAGCTGCTGATGGTGCTGCACCACGGCGCCATGGTGCTGGTCTGCTTCCCCGTGGCCACCGTGAGTCACCTGGGAGGGTTAAACACACCTGGGGGCACCTGGGATACACCTGGGCACACCTGGGATACACCTGAGATACACCTGGGGGCACCTGGGATACACCTGAGATACACCTGGGGGCACCTGGGATACACCTGGGGGCACCTGGGGGCACCTGGGGGCACCTGGGATACACCTAGGATACACCTGAGATACACCTGGGATACACCTGGGATACACCTGGGCACGGTTAAACTCACCTGGGATACACCTGGGCACACCTGGGCACACCTGGGCAGGGCTGATGGTGCTGCACCACGGCGCCATGGTGCTGGTCTGCTTCCCCGTGGCCACCGTGAGTCACCTGAGATACACCTGGGATACACCTGGGTACACCTGGGGGCACCTGGGATACACCTGGGGGCACCTGGGATACACCTGGGCACACCTGGGGCACACCTGGGGGCACCTGGGATACACCTGGGGGCACCTGGGATACACCTGGGATACACCTGGGTACACCTGGGGGCACCTGGGTACACCTGGGGGCACCTGGGATACACCTGGGATACACCTGGGATACACCTGGGATACACCTGGGCACACCTGGGGGCACCTGGGATACACCTGGGTACAGTTAAATACACCTGGGCACACCTGGGCATGGTTACACACACCTGAGATACACCTGGGCACACCTGGGCACACCTGGGCACACCTGGGCACACCTGGGATACACCTGGGGGCACCTGGGCACCGTTAAACACACCTGGGCACACACCTGGGCACACCTGGGGGCACCTGGGCACAGCTGGGCAGGGTTAAACAGACTTGGGGACACCTGGGGACCCCTGTGATGGTGCTGGGGACACTTTGGAGACACCTGGGCACACCTGGGGCACACCTGGGCACAGTTAAACACTCCTGGGATACACCTGGGCACACCTGAGATACACCTGGGGGCACCTGGGCACGGTTTGGGGACAGTCTGGGGGACTTTGGAACACCTGGGAGGGAGCTCAGGGCACAGCTGGGCACACCTGGGGACACTCTGGGACACCTGGGGACATCTGGGGACAGGGTTGGGGACACCTTGGGGACACTTTTGGGGGGTTTGGGGACACCTTGGGGACACCTGGGAAGGTTGGGGACACCTGGGGACAGTTGGGGTGGAGCTGGGGACGCTTTGGGGACACCTGGGGGGGATGTGGGGACACCTTGGGGACAATTGGGGTGGAGCTGGGGACACGGGGTCACACCTGGGACGGACTCTGGGGACACCTGGGGGGGCTTGGGGAGACCTTGGGGACACCTGGGGACAGCTGGGATGGACTTTGGGGACACCTGGGGACGTCTGGGGGCAGGGTTGGGGACACCTGGGGAGGTTGGGGACACCTGGGGACATTTGGGGGACACCTGGGGGACACTTTTGAGGGCTTTGGGGACACTTTGGGGACACCTGGGGGGGGTTGGGACATAGGGTCACACCTGGGATGGACTCTGGGGACACCTGGGGACACCTGGAGGGGGCTTGGGGACACCTGGGGACAGCTGGGGACAGCTGGGGGGGGATTTGGGGACACCTGGGGACAGCTGGGGACAGCTGGGGGGGATTTGGGGACACCTTGGGGACAATTTGGGATGCCTGGGGGACACTTTGGGGACACTTTTGGGGAACCTTTGGGGACACCTGGGGACACCTGGGGTGGTTGGGGACACCTGGGGACAATTGGGGGACACCTTGGGGACACTTTTGGGGGCTTTGGGGACACCTTGAGGACACCTGGGCTGGATTTGGGGACACCTGGGGGAGGTTTGGGGACACCTTGGGGACACCTGGGAAAGTTGGGGACACCTTGGGGACAGCTGGGATGGACTTTGGGGACACCTGGGGGACACTTTTGGGGGGTTTGGGGACACCTTGGGGACAGTTGGGGTGGAGTTGGGGACACGGGGTCACACCTGGGGACACCTGGGGACACCAGGGAGGGTTTGGGGACACCTGGGGACAATTTGGGGTGCCTGGGGGACACCTTGGGGACCCCGGGTGACCTTTGGGGGGTTGGGGACACTTTGGGGACACCTTGGGGACCCCGGGTGACCTTTGGGGGGTTGGGGACACTCTGGGGACATCTGGGTGACATTTAGAGACCCCGGGTGACATTTGGGGGCTTGGGGACACTCTGGGGACCCTGGGGACACTTTGGGGACACTGGGTGACATTTGGGGGCATTTTGGGGATTTGGGGACAATTTGGGGACCCTGGGTGACATTTGGGGACCCTGGGTGACCTTTGGGGGCTTGGGGACACTTTGGGAGGGTTGGGGACACCTTGGGGACACTTTGGGGACACTTTGGAGGAGGGTTGGGGACACCTTGGGGACACTGGGTGACACTTGGGGGGTTGGGGGACACTTTGGGGACCCTGGGTGACATCTGGGGGCTTGGGGACACTCTGGGGGAGTTTGGGACAATTTAGGGACACTGGGTGACACTTGGGGACCCTGGGGACACTCTGGGGGGGTTGGAGACACCTTGGGGACACTGGGTGACATTTTGAGACCTTGGGGACACCCTGGGGACCTTGGGGACACCAGGGAGGGTTGGGGACACCCTGGGGACATTTGGGGGACACCTTGGGGACACTTCTGGGGGAGGTTTGGGGACACCTTGGGGACACCTGTGGACCCTGGGTGACATTTGGGGGATTTGGGGACACCTTGGGGACCTTGGGGACACTCTGGGGGAGTTGGGGACAATCTGGGGACCCTGGGTGACGTTTGGGGGCTTGGGGACACTTTGGGGGGGTTGGGGACACTTTGGGGACCCCAGGTGACATTTGGGGGGCTGGGGACACTTTGGAGACCTTGGGGACACTCTGGGGGGGTTGGGGACACCTTGGGGACACCGGGATGACCTTTGGGGACCCCAGGTGACGTTTGGGGACACCCTGGTGACACTTTAGGGACCCTGGGTGACACCTGGGAGGGTTGGGGACACCTTGGGGACCTTGGGGACACTCTGGGGGACTTGGGTGACATTGGGGGGCTGGGGACACTCTGGGGACCCCGGGTGACATTTTGGGACCCTGGGTGACATCTGGGGGGGTTGGGGACACCTTGGGGGGGTTGGGGACACCTTGGGGCCTCCAGGTGACACTTTAGGGACCCTGGGGACGCTCTGGGGACACTGGGGACACTCTGGGGGGGTTGGGGACACTTTGGGGCCTCCAGGTGACACTTTAGGGACCCTGGGGACGCTCTGGGGACACTGGGGACACTCTGGGGGGGTTGGGGACACTTTGGGGACCCTGGGGACACTTTGGGGGATTTGGGGACACTTTGGGGACACCTGCGGACACTTTTGGGACCCTGGGTGACATTTGGGGGGGTTGGGGATTCCTTGGGAACCCTTTGGGGACACTCTGGGGACCCCTGGGTGACATTTGGGGGCATTTTGGGGGATTTGGGGACAATTTGGGGACCCTGGGTGACCTTTGGGGGCCCTGGGTGACATTTGGGGGGTTGGGGACACTCTGGAGACCTTGGGGACACTCTGGGGACACCCTGGGTGACATTTCGAGACCCCGGGTGGCACTTTGGGGGGTTGGGGGACACTCTGGGGACCCCAGGTGACGTTTGGGGACACCCTGGTGACACTTTAGGGACCCCGGGTGACACCTGGGGGGGTTGGGGACACCTTGGGGACCTTGGGGACACTCTGGGGGACTTGGGTGACATTTTGGGGGGCTGGGGACACTCTGGGGACCCTGGGTGACATTTTGAGACCCTGGGTGACATCTGGGGGGTTGGGGACACCTTGGGGACACTTTGGGGGGGGTTGGGGACACCTTGGGGACCCCGGGTGACATCTGGGGACCCTGGGGACACTTTGAAGACTTTGGGGACACTTTGGGGGGGGTTGGGGACACTCTGCAGAGCCTGGGTGACGTTTGGGGACACTTGGTTGACCTTCGGGGGGGTTGGGGACACCTTGGGGACATCAGGATGACATTTGGGGACCCCGGGTGACATTTGGGGGGTTGGGGACACTTGGGGGGGTTGGGGACACTTTGGGGACCCCGGGTGACATTTGGGGGGTTGGGGACACTCTGGAGACCTTGGGGACACTCTGGGGGGGTTAGTGACCCCCTGGTGACCCCAGGTGACCCCTGGTGACCCCTGGGGACCCTCTGGTGACACTTTGGTGACACTTTGGTGACGCCGTGTCCCCAGCTGTGGCGCCAGGGCAAGGGCGACTTCTTCCTGGGCTGCCTCCTGATGGCCGAGCTGAGCACGCCCTTCGTGTGCCTGGGCAAGGTCCTCATCCTGGTGAGGGGCCCCAAAGTGTCCCCAAGTGTCCCCAAGGTCCCCAGTGTCCCCAAATCCCGAAATCCCTGAAAAAATCCCACTAAAACTGGTGAAAAAATGGCCCCAAAATGGAGAAATCCCATAAAAATCCCATAAAAATCTCCAAAAATCCACCCCAAAATCCATCCCTAAACCAGGGCCAGGTCCTCATCCTGGTGAGGGGCCCCAAAGTGTCCCCAAGGTCCCCAAGGTCCCCAGTGTCCCCAAATCCCGAAATCCCCGAAAAAATCCCACTAAAAATGACCCAAAATGGAGAAATCCCATAAAAACCCCATAAAAATCCCATAAAAATCCCCAAAAATCCACCCCAAAATCCATCCCTAAACCTGGTGAGGGGGCCTCGGATGTCCCCAAGTGTCCCCAAGTGTCCCCAATGTCCCCAAACACCAAAAACCCCGAAAAAATCCCACTAAAAGTGGCCCCAAAATGGAGAAATCCCATAAAAACCCATAAAAATTCACCCCAAAATCCATCTCTAATCCAGAGCCAGGTCCTCATCCTGGTGAGGTGTCCCCAAGTGTCCTCAAGAGTGTCCCCAAGGTCCCCAATGTCACCAAACGCCAAAAAACCCAAAAAAATCCCACTAAAAATGACCCAAAATGGAAAAATCCCATAAAAATCCCCAAAATCTGCCCCAAAACCCCATAAAAATCCAGCCCCAAACCCCCCTCGTGTGCCTGGGCAAGGTCCTCATCCTGGTGAGGGGGCCCCAAGTGTCCCCAAGGTCCCCAGTGTCCCCAAATCCCGAAATCCCCGAAAAAATCCCACTAAACATGGTGAAAAAATGGCCCCAAAATGGAGAAATCCCATAAAAACCCCATAAAAATCCCATAAAATCCCATAAAAGCCCACCCCCAAACCCCCCTCGTTTGCCTGGGCCAGGTCCTCATCCTGGTGAGGGGGGCCCGGATGTCCCCAAGTGTCCCCAAGGTCCCCAAGTGTCCCCAAGTGTCCCCAAATCCCGAAATCCCGAAAAAAACCTACAAAAAATGGTGAAAAAAATGGCCCCAAAATGGAGAAATCCCATAAAAATCCCCTAAAATACCCCAAAATCTGCCCCAAAATCGACCCCAAAATCTACCCTGACACCTGGGCCAGGTCCTCATCCTGGTGAGGTGGCCCCAAAATGTCCCCAATGTCCCCAAGGTCCCCAAACCCCAAAACCCCGAAAAAATCCCACTAAAAATGGCCCCAAAATGGGAAAATCCCATAAAAATCTCATAAAAATCCCATAAAAATCCAGCCCCAAACCCCCCTCGTGTGCCTGGGCAAGGTCCTCATCCTGGTGAGGTGGCCCCAAATGTCCCCAAGTGTCCCCAAGTGTCCCAAATGTCCCCAAACCCCAAAAACCCCACAACCCCAAAAAATTCCCACTAAAAATGGCCCCAAAATGGGAAAATCCCATAAAAATCCCATAAAAATCCCATCAAAATCCCATCAAAATCCCCAAAAATCCACCCCAAATCCAGCCCCAAACCTTGGCCAGGTCCTCATCCTGGTGAGGTGGCCCCAGAGTGTCCCCAAGGTCCCCAAGGTCCCCAAATCCCGAAATAAATCCCAAAAAGTCCCACAAAAATGGTCAAAAAAGGAGAAAATCCTGCAGAAAAAAACCCCAAAAAATGGCCCCAAAATCCCAGGAAAAAATCCCCAAAATCCCCCAGTGGGGCACAAAAAAAATCCCCAAAATCTCCAGAAATTTCCCCAAAAAAATCCCAAAATTCTCCTAAAAATTCCCAAAAATATTCTGGGAAAAATGTCCCCCAAATCCCCAAAATAGCTCAAAAAATCCTGAAAAATCCGAAAAAAATCCTGAAAAATCCCCAAAAATTCCCCCAAAACCCCAGAAAAAAATCCCCAAAATTCCCCAAAATTTTCCCCAAAAATTCCCAAAATTCTCTTAAAAATTCCTAAAAATATTCTGGGAAAAATGCCCCCAAAATAGCTCAAAAAAACCCGAAAAATCCCACAAAAAATCCCAAAAAAATCCCAGAAAAAAATCCCCAAAATCCCCCAGTGGGGCACCAAAAAAATCCCCCAAATCTCCAGAAATTTCCCCAAAAAAATCCCAAAATTCTCCTAAAAATTCCCAAAAATATTCTGGGAAAAATGTCCCCCAAATCCCCCAAAAGTATCTTAAAAAATACGGAAAAATCCCCCAAAAATCTGCAAAAAATCCCAAAACATCCCCCCAAAATTCCAGAAAAAAATCCCCAAAATCTCCAGAAATTCCCCCCAAAAATTCCCCAAATTCTCCTAAAAATTCCCAAAAATATTCTGGAAAAATGTCCCCAAAATCCCCCAAAATCGCTCAAAAAATCCTGAAAAATCCCAAAAAAACCTCAAAAAATCGTCCCAAAACCCCAGAAAAAATTTTCCCAAAATCCCCCAAAATTTCCCCCAAAAAATCCCAAAATTCTCCTAAAAATTCCCAAAAATATTCTGGAATAAATGCCCCCAAAATCCCCCACAATAGCCCAAAAAATCCTGAAAAATCCCCCAAAAAATCCCCCAAAAATTCCCAAAAATCCCAAAAAATCTCAAAAAATCCCAAAAAATTCCCCCAAAACCCCAGGAAAAAAATCCCCAAAATCTCCAGAAATTTCCCCAAAAAATCCCAAAATTCTCTTAAAAATTCCCAAAAATATTCTGGGAAAAATCCCCAAAAAAATCCTAAAAAATCCCCAAAAAATCTGCAAAAAATCCCCAAAAAATCCCCAAAATCCAAAAAATTCCCCCAAAATAAAAAAAATCCCCCCAAAATTCCCCCCAAAAAATCCCTAAAAAGTTCCCAAAAAATCTCCAAAGTCCAAAAGAAAATCCCTAAAAAAACCCCAAAATGTCACAAAAAATGCCCTGAATTCCCCCAAAAACCTAAAAATTTCCCTCAAAAATGATCCCAAAAAATCCTCCCAAAATCCCCCAAATTCCCTAAAAATGCCCCAAAAAATCCCCAAAATCCCCAAAAAATCTCCCAAAAATCTAAAAAAAATCTCAAGAAATCCCAAAAAATGTAAATAAAAATCTCCCAAAAATCCCACAAAATTCCCAAAATGTCCCCAAAATCCCCCCAAAAATGAAAAAAAATCTCCAAAATTTAATAAAAACAAAAAAAATCACCCAAAATTCCCTAAAAGTGGAAAAAAAAGAAAAAAAAATCCCCCAAAAAAATCCCAAATTCCCAAAATTTTTACAGGAATGTCACAAAAAATCCCCCAAAATTCCCCCAAATCCCACAAAAATCTCCCAAAACCCAAAAAATGTCCCAAAATTCCCCCAAAAATCCCAAAAATTAGAAAAATCACCAAAAATTTCAAAAAAAATTTCACAAAAATTTCACCCCAAAATCCCAATATCTCCCCCAAAAAATCCCAAAGTTTCAAAAAAATTCCCCAAAATCCCAAAAATTCCTCCCAAAAATTATAAAAGTCCCATAAAATGCCCCAAAATTTCACAAAAAATTCCCCAAAATCCCCCCAAAAATTTAAAAAATCCTTTAAAAAAGTAAAAAAAAATCACAAAAATTTCACCCCAAAATTACCCCAAAAAAATCCCCAAAAATCTCCAGAAAATCCCCAAAATTCCCCATAAAATGCCCCAAAATGTCACCAAAAAAATCCCCCAAAAATCCCAAAAAGTCCCAAAAAAACCTCTAAAAATTTTCACCATAAATTCACCAAAATCCCCCAAAAAATGAAAAAGAAAAAAAATTTAAAAAAATCCCAAAAAAATCTCTTAAAAAGTAAAAAAAAATCACAAAAATTTCCCCCCAAAATTCCCCAAAAAAATCCCCCAAAAACTGAAAAAAAATTTTAAAAATCCCCAAAAAATCCCTAAAAAAGTAAAAAAATCACAAAAATTTCACCCAAAAATGCCCCAAATTTTCCCCAAAAGACCCCAAAAAATCCCCCGAAAGTCTCCAGAAAATCCCAAAAATCCCCATAAAAATCCCCAAAATGTCACAAAAATTCTCCCCAAAATCCACAAAAAAATTTAAAAATTAAAAAAATTCACCAAAAAATCCAAAAAATCCCCAAAATTTCACCCAAAAATCCCCAAATTCCCTCAAAAATCCCCCAAAATTTCCTGAAAATTTCACCCAGAAATCCCCAAAAAATCCCCAAATTCCCCCAGAAATTCCCCCCAAAATGTCACCAAAATTTCACCAAAAATCCCCAAAAAATCCCAAAGTGCCCCAAAATGCCCAAAACTGCCCCAAAAATCCCAACAAGTGCCCAAAAGTCCCAAAAGTGCCCCAAAATCCCCAGTCCCAGGGTCTCCCCCCTCCCTGCAGCTCCCCAGCTCCCACCGGGGCCCTGCCGGAGCGGCCCCAGGGTCCCGAGGGTGCTCCGAACCCCCCCGAGATGCGACCACCACAAATTCCTCCCTTTATTGACATCCCACAGGAACTTTTGGGGTCTGCATGGATTTGTCACCCCCCAGAGACCCCATAACCACATCGGGACCCCCTTTCCCACCTCTAATTGGTTTCTCCAAACCCCCCCGAGATGCGACCACCACGGATTTCTCCCCTTCTCCTCATCCCAGTAGAACTTTTGAGGTCTCCATGAATTTTTTATCATCCAGAGACCCCATAACCACATCGGGATCCTCAATGGGGGATCCTTCCTTGTCCCTCCAAACCCCCCTGAGATGCGACCACCACCCATTCCTCCCTTAATTGACATCCTGCATGAACTTTTGGGGTCTCCATGGAATTGTCACCCCCCAGAGACCCCATAACCACATCAGGACCCCCTTTCCCACCCCTCAATTGGTTTCCCCAAACCCCCCCGAGATGCGACCACCACCCATTCCTCCCTTTTTCTTCATCCCATTAGAACTTTTGAGGTCCCCATGGATTTTTCACCCCCCAGAGACCCCATAACCACATCGGGACCCCCTTTCCCACCCCTCAGTTGGTTTCTCCAAACACCCCTGAGATGCAACCACCACCCATTCCTCCCTTTTTCCTCATGCCAGAAGAACTTCTGAGGTCCCCATGGAATTTTCACCCCCAAGACACCCCATAGCCACATCGGGACCCCCTTTCCCACCCTCAGTTGTCCTCCCCAAACCCCCCCGAGATGCGACCACCACCGATTTCACCCCTCCTTGAAATCCTACAAGAATTTTTGAGGTCCCCATGGAATTTTCACCCCCCAGAGACCCCATAACCACATCAGGATCCCCTCTCCCACCCCTCAATTGGTTTCTCCAAACCCCCCTGAGATGTGACCACCACAAATTCCTCCCTTTTTCCTCACCCTAGAAGAATTTTTGAGGTCTCCATGGATTCGTCACTCCACAGAGACCCCATAACCACATCAGGACCCCCTTCTCCACCCCTCAATTGGTTTCCCCAAACCCCCCCGAGATGTGACCACCACGGATTTCTCCCCTTCTCCTCATCCCAGTAGAACTTTCGAGGTCTCCATGGATTTTTTATCATCCAGAGACCCCATAACCACATCAGGACCCCCTTTCCCACCCTTAATTGGTTTCTCCAAACCCCCCTGAGATGCGACCACCACAAATTCCTCCCTTTTTCGTTACCCTACAAGAATTTTTGGGGTCTCCATGGATTTTTCACCTTCCAGAGACCCCATAACCACATCGGGATCCTCGATGGGGGATCCTTCCTTGTCCCCCCAAACCCTCCTGAGATGTGACCACCAGAAATTTCTCACTTCATTGACATCCTGCACGAATTTTTGAGGTCTCCATGGATTTTTCACCTTCCAGACACCCCATAACCACATCGGGACCCCCTTTCCCACCTCTAATTGGTTTCTCCAAACCCCCCCGAGATGTGACCACCACGGATTCCTCCCCTTCTCCTCATCCCAGCAGAACTTTTGAGGTCTCCATGAATTTTTTATCATCCAGAGACCCCACAACCACATCGGGATCCTCAATGGGGGATCCTTCTTTGTGCCCCAAACCCCCCCCCGAGATGCGACCACCACCCATTCCTTCCTTCCTTGACATCCTGCATGAATTTTTGATGTCCCCATGGATTTGTCATCCCCCAGAGACCCCATAACCACATCGGGATCCTAAATAGGGGATCCTTCCTTGTCCCCCCAAACCCCCCTGAGATACGACCACCACAGATTCCTCCCTTTTTCCTCACCCTACAAGAACTTTTGAGGCCTCCATGGATTGTCACCCCCCAGACACCCCATAACCACATCGGGCCCCCTTTCCCACCCCTCAGTTGTCCTCCCCAAACCCCCCTGAGATGCGACCACCACCAATTTCACCCCTCCTAGACCTCCCACAGGAACCTTTGAGGTCCCCATGGATTTGTCACCCCCCAGAGACCCCATAACCACATCGGGACCCCCTTTCCCACCCTTAATTGGTTTCTCCAAACCCCCCCGAGATGTGACCACCACAGATTTCTCCCCTTCTCCTCATCCCAGTAGAACTTTCGAGGTCTCCATGGATTTTTTATCATCCAGAGACCCCATAACCACATCGGGACCCTCAACGGGGGATCCTTCCTTGTCCCCCCAAACCCCCCTGAGATGCGACCACCACAAATTTCTCACTTCATTGACATCCTGCACGAATTTTTGAGGTCTCCATGGATTTTTTCACCTTCCAGACACCCCATAACCACATCCGGACCCCCTTTCCCACCCCTCAGTTGTTCTCCCCAAACCCCCCTGAGATGCGACCACCACAAATTTCTCACTTCATTGACATCCTGCACAAATTTTTGAGGTCCCCATGGATTTGTCACCCCCCAGAGACCCCACAACCACATCAGGACCCCCTTCTCCACCCCTCAATTGGTTTCCCCAAACCCCCCCGAGATGTGACCACCACAGATTTCTCCCCTTCTCCTCATCCCAGTAGAACTTTCGAGGTCTCCATGGATTTTTCACCCCCCAGAGACCCCATAACCACATCGGGACCCCCTTTCCCACCCTTAATTGGTTTCTCCAAACCCCCCTGAGATGTGACCACCACAAATTCCTCCCTTTTTCCTCACCCTACAAGAATTTTTGGGGTCTCCATGGATTTTTCACCTTCCAGAGACCCCATAACCACATCGGGATCCTCGATGGGGGATCCTTCCTTGTCCCCCCAAACCCCCCTGAGATGCGACCACCAGAAATTTCACCCCTCCTAGACCTCCCACAGGAACTTTTGAGATCCCCATGGAATTGTCACCCCCCAGAGACCCCATAACCACATCGGGACCCCCTTTCCCACCCCTCAATTGATTTCTCCAAACCCCCCGAGATGTGACCACCAGAAATTCCCCCCTTTTCCCTCACCCTAGAAGAATTTTGGGGGTCTCCATGGATTTTTCACCTTCCAGAGACCCCATAACCACATCGGGACCCCCTTTCCCACCTCTAATTGGTTTCTCCAAACCCCCCCGAGATGTGACCACCACGGATTTCTCCCCTTCTCCTCATCCCAGTAGAACTTTTGAGGTCTCCATGAATTTTTTATCATCCAGAGACCCCATAACCACATCGGGATCCTCAATGGGGGATTCTTCCTTGTCCCCCCAAACCCCCCTGAGATGCGACCACCACCCATTCCTCCCTTAATTGACATCCTGCACGAACTTTTGGGGTCTCCATGGAATTGTCACCCCCCAGAGACCCCATAACCACATCAGGACCCCCTTTCCCCCCCTCAATTGGTTTCCCCAAACCCCCCCGAGATGTGACCACCACAAATTCCCCCCTTTTCCCTCACCCTAGAAGAATTTTTGGGGTCTCCATGGATTCGTCACTCCACAGAGACCCCATAACCACATCAGGACCCCCTTTCCCACCCCTCAATTGTCCTCCCCAAACCCCCCGAGATGCGACCACCACAGATTTCTCCCCTTCTCCTCATCCCAGTAGAACTTTCAAGGTCTCCATGGATTTTTTATCATCCAGAGACCCCATAACCACATCGGGACCCCCTTTCCCACCCTCAAGTGGTTTCTCCAAAGCCCCCGAGATGCGACCACCACCCATTCCTCCCTTTATTGACATCCTACAGGAACTTTTGAGATCCCCGTGAATTTGTCACCCCCCAGAGACCCCAGAACCACATCGGGATCCTCAACAGGGGATCCTTCCTTGTCCCCCCAAACCCCATTGAGATGTGGCCACCATGGATTCCTCTCTTTTTCCTCATCCCAGAAGAACATTTGAGGTCCCCATGGATTTGTCACCCCCCAGACACCCCATAACCACATCGGGACCCCCTTTCCCACCCCTTAATTGGTTTCTCCAAACCCCCCTGAGATGTGACCACCACAAATTTCTCAGTTCATTGACATCCCACAGGAACTTTTGAGGTCCCCATGGAATTGTCACCCCCCAGAGACCCCATAACCACATCAGGACCCCCTTCTCCACCCCTCAATTGGTTTCCCCAAACCCCCCCGAGATGCGACCACCACAAATTCCTCCCCTTCTCCTCATCCCAGCAGAACTTTCGAGGTCTCCATGAATTTTTTATCATCCAGAGACCCCACAACCACATCGGGATCCTCAATGGGGGATCCTTCTTTGTGCCCCAAACCCCCCCGAGATGCGACCACCACCCATCCCTTCCTTCCTTGACATCCTGCATGAATTTTTGATGTCCCCATGGATTTGTCATCCCCCAGAGACCCCATAACCACATCAGGACCCCCATTCCCACCCTTCAATTGGTTTCTCCAACCCCCCCCGAGATGTGACCACCACAAATTCCTCCCTTTTTCGTTACCCTACAAGAATTTTGGGGGTCTCCATGGATTTTTCACCTTCCAGAGACCCCATAACCACATCGGGACCCTCAGTGGGGGATCCTTCCTTGTCCCCCCAAACCCCATTGAGATGCGACCACCAGAAATTTCACCCTTCCTTGAAATCCTACAGGAGTTTTTGAGGTCTCCATGGATTCATCATCCCCCAGAGACCCCTTAACCACATCGGGACCCCCTTTCCCACCCTCAGTTGTCCTCTCCAAACCCCCCTGAGATGCGACCACCATGGGTTTCTCCCTTCCTTGATATCCCACAAGAATTTTTGAGGTCCCCATGGATTTTTCACCCACCAGAGACCCCATAACCACATCTGGCCTCTTCCAGAAAGTTCCTCAATTGTCCCCTCAAACCCCCCCGAGTTGCGACCACCACCCATTCCTCCCTTTATTGACATCCCACAGGAACTTTTGAGATCCCCATGAATTTGTCACCCCCCAGACACCCCATAACCACATCGGGACCCCCTTTCCCACCCCTCAATTGTCCTCCCCAAACCCCCCCGAGATGTGACCACCACGGATTTCTCCCCTTCTCCTCATCCCAGTAGAACTTTCGAGGTCTCCATGGATTTTTTATCATCCAGAGACCCCATAACCACATCGGGATCCTCAATGGGGGATCCTTCTTTGTGCCCCAAACCCCCCCCCGAGATGCGACCACCACCCATTCCTCCCTTTATTGACATCCCACAGGAACTTTTGAGATCCCCATGAATTTGTCACCCCCCAGAGACCCCATAACCACATCGGGACCCCCTTTCCCACCCTCAAGTTGTTTCTCCAAACCCCCCCGAGATGTGACCACCACAAATTCCTCCCTTTTTCCTCACGCTAGAAGAATTTTTGAGGTCTCCATGGATTCGTCACTCCACAGAGACCCCATAACCACATCGGGACCCCCATTCCCACCCTTCAATTGGTTTCTCCAAACCCCCCGAGATGTGACCACCACGGATTTCTCCCCTTCTCCTCATCCCAGTAGAACTTTTGAGGTCTCCATGAATTTTTTATCATCCAGAGACCCCATAACCACATCGGGATCCTCAATGGGGGATCCTTCCTTGTCCCTCCAAACCCCCCGAGATGCGACCACCACCCATTCCTCCCTTAATTGACATCCTGCACGAACTTTTGGGGTCTCCATGGAATTGTCACCCCCCAGAGACCCCATAACCACATCAGGACCCCCTTTCCCACCCCTCAATTGTCCTCCCCAAACCCCCCCGAGATGCGACCACCACCGATTTCACCCCTCCTAGACCTCCCACAGGAACCTTTGAGGTCCCCATGGATTTTTCACCCCCCAGAGACCCATAACCACATCGGGACCCCCTTTCCCACCCCTCAGTTGTTCTCCCCAAACCCCCCCGAGATGCGACCACCACCAATTCCTCCCTTTTTCCTCATGCCAGAAGAACTTTTGAGGTCCCCATGGAATTTTCACTACCCCAGAGACCCCATAACCACATCAGGACCCCCTTTCCCACCCCTCAATTGGTTTCCCCAAACCCCCCCGAGATGTGACCACCACAGATTTCTCCCCTTCTCCTCATCCCAGTAGAACTTTCGAGGTCTCCATGGATTTTTTATCATCCAGAGACCCCATAACCACATCGGGACCCCCTTTCCCACCCTTCAATTGGTTTCTCCAAACCCCCCCGAGATGCGACCACCACAAATTCCTCCCTTTTTCCTCATCCTACAAGAACTTTTGAGGTCTCCATGGATTTTTCACCTTCCGGAGACCCCATAACCACATCGGGATCCTCAACGGGGGATCCTTCCTTGTCCCCCCAAACCCCCCTGAGATGTGACCACCACAAATTTCTCACTTCATTGACATCCTGCACGAATTTTTGAGGTCTCCATGGATTTTTCACCTTCCAGACACCCCATAACCACATCCGGACCCCCTTTCCCACCCTCAATTGTCCTCCCCAAACCCCCCTGAGATGCGACCACCACAGATTTCTCCCTTCCTTGACATTGTACAAGAATTTTTGAGGTCCCCATGGAATTGTCACCCCCCAGAGACCCCACAACCACATCGGGACCCCCATTCCCACCTCTAATTGGTTTCCCCAAACCCCCCCGAGATGCGGCCACCACCGATTTCTCCCCTTCTCCTCATCCCAGTAGAACTTTCGAGGTCTCCATGAATTTTTTATCATCCAGAGACCCCATAACCACATCGGGACCCCCTTCTCCACCCTTCAAGTTGTTTCTCCAAACCCCCCCGAGATGTGACCACCACAAATTCCTCCCTTTTTCCTCACCCTAGAAGAATTTTTGGGGTCTCCATGGATTCGTCACTCCCCAGAGACCCCATAACCACATCGGGACCCCCTTTCCCACCCCTCAGTTGTCCTCCCCAAACCCCCCTGAGATGTGACCACCACAGATTTCTCCCCTTCTCCTCATCCCACAGGAACTTTTGAGGTCCCCATGGATTTTTTATCATCCAGAGACCCCATAACCACATCAGGACCCCCTTTCCCACCCTTAATTGGTTTCTCCAAACCCCCTTGAGATGTGACCACCACCCATTCCTCCCTTTTTCCTCACCCTAGAAGAATTTTTGAGGTCTCCATGGATTTTTCACCTTCCAGAGACCCCATAACCACATCGGGCCCCCTCTCCCACCCCTCAATTGGTTTCTCCAAACCCCCCTGAGATGCGACCTCCACCGACTTCTCCCTTTGTTGACATCCTACAAGATCCTTTGAGATCCCCATGGAATTTTTACCCCCCAGAGACCCCAGAACCACATCAAGATCATCATTAGGGGGATCCTTCCTTGTCCCCCCAAACCCCATTGAGATGCGACCACCACCCATTCCTCCCTTCCTTGAAATCCTACAAGAACTTTTGGGGTCTGCATGGATTTTTCAGCCCCCACAGACCCCATAACCACATCTGGCCTCTTCCAGAAAGTTCCTCAATTGTCCCCTCAAACCCCCCCGAGATGCGACCACCACAGATTTCTCCCCTTCTCCTCCCCCACAAGATTGTTTGAGGTCTCCATGGAATTGTCACCCCCCAGAGACCCCATAACCACATCAGGACCCCCTTTCCCACCCCTCAATTGTCCTCCCCAAGCCCCCATGAGATGCGACCACCACCCCCAATCCCCTCCTATTCTCCTCTTCCCCACATTCCCGTTTCTCTCCCCCACGCTCCCGTTTCCCCGCTCACCCCCGCTGTCCCGGCAGTTCCGGCGGCAGCACACGGCGCTGCACAAGCTGAACGCGGCGGCGCTGCTGGTGACCTTCCTGCTGTGCCGCGTGCTGCTCTTCCCGTACCTGTACTGGGCCTACGGGCGGCACCGGGGGCTGCCGCTGCTGCGCGTGCCGGCCGCGCTGCCCGTGGCCTACAACGCCGCCGCCGCCGCCATGGCCGCGCCCCAGCTCTACTGGTTCGGCCTCATCTGCCGCGGCGCCTGGCGGCTCTTCCGGCCCGCGGGGACGCCGCCGCGGCCGCCGTGAGGGGACAGCCGGGGACAACCCGGGACGGACCCAGGGTGGAGCCGGGGGGGGCCCAGAGGAGATGGGGAAGGGTGGGGGGGATTGGGGGGGGCCTGAGGGGTGCTGGGGTGGCCTTGGGACACTTGTGGGACACCCTGGGGTGGCCTTGGGACATCTGTGGGACACCCTGGGGTGGCTCTGGGACATCCCTGGGACACCCTGGGACATCTGTGGGACACCCTGGGGTGGCTTTGGGACACCTGAGGGACACCCTGGGACATCTGTGGGACATCCTAAAGATTCTTGGGGTGGCTCTGGGACACCTGTGGGACACTCTGGGACACCCTGGGGTGGCCTTGGGACACCTGTGGGACATCCATGGGACACCCTGGGACACTCTGGGACATCTATGGGACACCCTGGGACATCCATGGGGCACCCTGGGGTGGCTTTGGGACGCCCTGGGGTGGCTTTGGGACATCCGTGGGGCACCCTGGGACATCCAAGGGACACCCTGGGGTGGCTCTGGGACACTGTGGGACACTCTGGGACACCCTGGGACATCCGTGGGACACCCTGGGGTGGCTCTAGGACACCCTAAAGAGTCCCGGGGTGTCCTGACGGGTCCTGGGGTGGCTTTGGGACACCTGTAGGACACCTGTGGGACATCTTTGGGACACCCTGGGACACCTTGGGGCACCCTGGGGTGGTTTTGAGACATCCCTGGGACATCCCTGGGACACCCTGGGACATCCGTGGGGCACCCTGAAGGGTCCTGGGGTGACCTGGGGACACCCTGGGGTGGCTCTGGGACATTGGTGGGACACCCTGGGACACCTGTGGGACACCCTGGGGTGGCCCTGGGACACCGTGGGACAACCTGGGACATTCTGGGACATCCCTGGGACACCCTGGGGTGGCTTTGGGACACCCTAAAGATTCTTGGGGTGGCTCTGGGACACCTGAGGGACACCCTGGGACATCCGTGGGACACCCTGGGGTGGCTCTGGGACATCCGTGGGTCACCCTGAAGGGTCCTGGGGTGTCTGGGGTGGCTTTGGGACACCCTGGGGTGGCTCTGGGGTGGCCAGGATCTTCTGTGGGGTGGCCTGGATGGTCCTGGGATGCCGTGGGGTGGCTTTGGGACACCCTGGGACATCTGTGGGACACTCTGGGACACCCGTGGGGCACCCTGGGGTGGCTTTGGGACACCCGTGGGGCACCCTCGAAGGTCCTGGGGTCTCCGTGGGTCCCTTTGGTGTCATCGTGCCACCCTTGGGGTCTCCTGGTGCCATCTTTGGGTCCCTTTGGGTCCCTGTGTCACCTTTGGGTCCCTGTGTCACCTTTGGGGTCCCTGTGTCACCCCTGGGTCCCTTTGGGGTCCCTTTGTGTGTCCCCCCCCCTCCCCTCCCCCATTAAAGATCTCTGGGCACCGCCGGGGACTGAGCCTCGTTCATGGGGGAGGGGCCGGGGAGTGACCAACGAGTGACCAACGAGTGACCAACTGACCACTGACCCCTGAGTGACCCTGAGTGACCCTGAGTGACACTGAGTGACCACTGAGTGACCCTGAGTGACCAATGAGTGACCACTGAGTGACCACTGACCCCTGAGTGACCCTGAGTGACCCTGAGTGACCACTGAGTGACCCCTGAGTGATCTCTGACCCCTGAGTGACCGCTGAGTGACCACTGAGTGACCACTGACCCCTGAGTGACCACTGACCACTGAGTGACCAACGAGTGACCAACAAGTGACCCTGAGTGACCGCTGAGTGACCAACGAGTGACCAACAAGTGACCCTGAGTGACCGCTGAGTGACCCCTGAGTGACCACTGACCAATGAGTGACCACTGACCACTGAGTGACCCCTGAGTGACCCTGAGTGACCCTGAGTGACCACTGACCAACTGACCACTGAGTGACCACTGACCCCTGAGTGACCACTGAGTGACCAATGAGTGACCAATGAGTGACCACTGAGTGACCAACTGACCACTGAGTGACCAATGAGTGACCACTGACCACTGACCACTGACCACTGAGTGACCACTGAGTGACCCTGAGTGACCATGAGTGACCACTGAGTGACCACTGACCACTGAGTGACCAATGAGTGACCCTGAGTGACCACTGAGTGACCCCTGAGTGACCCCTGAGTGACCACTGACCAATTAAAAATTCCAAGCCAATCAAACACTACAAATGGAAAATCCAAATGAATAAAAAAATTCCAATTAAAAAATCCAATTAAATAAAAAATTTCAAGGGACGGAAAAAATTTGGAATAAAAAATTCCGAAGAAACGAAAAATTCAAAATCCATAAAAATTCGGAATAAATTAAAAATTCCAAATTTAAAAAGAAAGGTTAAAAAAGAGGAATTCCAAATAAAATATTTCAAGTAAATAGAAAATTCCAAAAAAAGGAGAAAAATTTTAAATAAAAAAATCAAAATTAAAAAAAAATCCAAAGAAATGAAAAATATTCCAAGTAAATTTAAAAAATCCAAATAAATGGAAAATTTTAAAAGGGGAAAATTCTAAAAAAAATCCAAATAAATAAAAATTCCAAATCAATGAAAAATTCTGAATAAATAAAAAAATGCAAATAAAAAAAATTCCAAATAAATGAAAAATTACAAATCAAAAATTCCGAGTAAAATTAAAATTCCAAATTAAAAAAAAAGGTTAAAAAAGAGGAATTCCAAATAAAATATTCCAAGTAAATAGAAAATTCAAAAAAAGAAAAATTCCAAATAAAAAAATCAAAATAAATTAAAAAAATTTAAAATCAAAAATAAATGAAAAATATTCCAAGTAAATAAAAAAATCCAAATAAATGGAAAATTTTAAAAGAGGAAAATTCTAAAAAAAATCCAAATAAATAAAAATTCCATATCAATGAAAAATTCTGAATAAATAAAAAAATTCCAAATAAAAAAAATTCCAAAGAAATGAAAAAAAAAGAAAAATTCCAAATCAAAAATTCCGAGTAAAATTAAAACTCCAAATCAATAAAAAATTCTGAAAAAAATCCAAATAAATAACAAATCAAAAAATCAATTTCAAAATTCCAAATACAAAATTCCAAATAAATGAATATTTCTGAATAAATGAAAATTTCCCCATAAATTAAAAATATTCCAAATAAATGAAAAATTCTGAATCAATGAAAAATTCCAAACCAAATGAAAAAAATTCCAAATAAGTTAAAATTCCAAATCAATGAAAAAGTCTGAATATAATAAAAATAATTTTAAAAATCCGAATAAATTAAAAAAAAGCTAATTAAAAAAATTCCAAGTAATGAAAAATTCCAAATCAATTTCAAAAATTCCAAATACAAAATTACAAAAAAATGAAAAATTCCCAATAAATTAAAAAAAAAAATTAAAAAATCCAAATAAATAAAAAATTCCCAATCAATTAAAAAAACCCCAAATAAATTAAAAATTCCAAATAAATTCTCAAAATTCCGAATAAATAAAAAAACTGGATCAGGATCCGGGATGGGCGCGGCGGGAGGGGGAGGAACGCGGCGGGAAATGGGATTTGGGGTCAAAAAAGGGATTTGGGGTGAGAAGTGGGGTGGGGGGGAACCAAAAAAGTGAGGAGACACCAAAACGTCTCCAGAAGAACCCAAAAATCCCAAAGAAACCCCAAAATCCCAAAGAAACCCCAAAATCCCAAAGAAAAGGCAAAAAAATGAGGAGAGGACCCAAATCCCCAATGAAACCCTAAAATCCCAAAGAAAAAGCAAAAATGTGAGGAGAGGACCCCAAAAATCCCAAAGAAACACCAAAATCCCAGAGAAAGGGCAAAAAAAAATGAAGAGAGGACCCAAAATTCCCAAAGAAACCCCAAAATCCCAAAGAAACCCCAAAATCCCAAAGAAAGAGCAAAAAAATGTGAGGAGAGGACCCAAAAATCCCAAAGAAACCCCAAAATCCCCAAAAAACCCAAAATCCCAAAGAAACCCAAAAATCCCAAACAAAGAGGAAAAAAAATGAGGAGAGGACCCAAAAATCCCAAAGAAACCCCAAAATCTCAAAGAAAGAGCAAAAATGTGAGGAGAGGACCCAAAAACCCCCAAAAACCCCCAAAATCCCAAAGAAACCCCAAAATCCCAAAGAGGAAAAAAAAAATGAGGAGAGGACCCAAAAATCCCAAAGAAACCCCAAAATCCCAAAGAAACCCCAAAATCCCAAAGAAACCCCAAAAAATCAGGAGGAGAACCCATAAAATTCATGAAGAGACCCCAAAATGGTGGGGAAACAAGTAAATTCCTAAAAAGATCCAAAAACCCCACAAGAAGACCCCAAAAAACTTGAGGAGACCCCAAAAAACTTGAGAAGAACCCAAAACTCCCAAGGAGACCCCAAAACCTTGAGGAGACCCCAAAAAACCCCAAAAGCTCCTGAAGAGACCCCAAAATCGTCGGCAATGAAGTAAAACCACAAAAAGTTTCAAAAACCCCACAAGAAAAATCCAAAAACCCAAAAAATATTGAGGAGACCCCAAAATCACAACAAGAACCCAAAAAGAAGAAGAAGACCCCAAAACCCAGGAGGAGATCCCAAAATCCCAAAGAAATCCCCAAAAATCACGAGATCCTAAAAACGTTAAGGAAAAGAAAACCCCAAAAAACTCGATAGGACCCACAAAATCAGGAGAAGACCCCAAAAGTCACAAGGAGACCCCAAAACCTTGAGGAGACCCCATAAAATCACACGGGAACCCCAAAACCCAAGAAAACCCCAAAATCTGCGTGGAGACCCCACAAAACCTCGAGGAGACCCCAAAACCTCGTGAAGAGACCCCAAAATGGTGGGGGGAAGTAAAACCACGAAAAGACCCAAAAATTCCCACAAGAAGAACCCAAAAAACCCCAAAAAATCTTGAGGAGACTCCAAAAAACCCCAAAATCCCAGGAGAAGACCCCAAAATGCAAGGAAACCCCAAAAGTCATCAGGACATCCCAAAAAACATTGAGGGAACCCAAAAAATCCTTGGGAGAACCCCACAAAAAGAGAAGAAGAACCCAAAACTCCCAAGGAGATCCCAAAATCCCAAGGAGACCCCAAAAAAATGCCAAGAGACCCCAAAAAACCAACAAGAAACCCCAAAACCCCACCAGGAGATGCCATAACCCCATCAGTGACCCCAAAACCCCTCCAGGAGACCCCAAAACCACCAACAGACCCCAAAAACCACCAGGAGACCCCAAAAACCCCAAGGAGTTCCTAAAAACCACTTGGAAACCCCCAAAACCCCAAGGAGATCCCAAAAACCGTCAAGAGACACCAAAACCCCTCCAGGAGACCCCAAAACCCTGGAGAAAACCCCAAAGAGCCACCAGGAGACCCCAAAAATCACCAGGGGACCCCAAAAACCACCAAGAAACCTCAAAACCCCACCAGGAGATGCCATAACCCCATCAGTGACCCCAAAAACACCCTGAGACCCCAAAACCACCAGGAGACCCTAAAAAACCCCAAAGAGATCCCAAAAACCCCGAGGAGACCCCAAAAACCATGAGGAGACCCCAAAAACCCCAAGGAGATCCCACAAAACCCTCAAGGAGACCCCAAAAAACACCAGGAGATCCCAAAACCCCACAAGGAGACCCCAAAAACCCCAAGGAGATCCCAAAAAAATGCCAAGAGACCCCAAAAACTACAAGGAAACCCCAAAAACCATCAGGAGACCCCAAAATCCACCAGGAGACCCCAAAAACTACCAAGAGACCCCAAGAAACCAACAAGAGACCCCAAAACGCCTCCAGGAGACCCCAAAAAACAACAAGAGAAATGAAAGAACCCCAAGGAGACCCCAAAAACCACCAAGAGACCCCAAAAAACCAAGAAGAAACCCCAAAACCCCACCAGGAGATGCCATAACCCCATCGGTGACCCCAAAACCACCAAGAGACCCCAAAAAACCAAGAAGAAACCCCAAAACCCCACCAGGAGATGCCATAACCCCATCAGTGACCCCAAAACCCCTCCAGGAGACCCCAAAAATCACCAAGAGATCCCAAAAATCGCCAGGAGACACCAAAATCACCAAGAGACCCCAAAACCCCCAAGGAGACCCCAAAAACCACCAAGAGACCCCAAAAACTCCAAGGAGACCCCAAAAACCCCAAGGAGACCCCAAAACCCCCAAGGAGACCCCAAAAACCACCAGGAGACCCCAAAAAAACCAACAAGAAACCCCCAAAAACCAACAAGAAACCCCAAAACCCCACCAGGAGACTCCAAAAACCCCAAGGAGATCCCAAACGTCCCACCAGGAGACCCGAAAAACCACGAAGAGACCACAAAAAAAAACCACCAAGAGATCCCAAAAAACCACCAAGGAGACCCCAAAAACCCTCGGGGAGCCCCCAAAAAGGCACAAGGGAAGCCCAGAACTGCAGTGGAGACCCCAAACCCCACGAGGAGACCCCAAAATCCACGAGAAGACCCCAAACCCCACGAGGAGACCCCAAGCACAGGGCCAGAGCCATTGGAACCTGGAGAAGACCCCACAGAAAGCACGAGACCCCAAAACCCTGGAGAGAACCCCAAAGAGCCACCAGGAGACCCCAAAAACCACCAGGAGACCCCAAAACCACCAAGAGATCCCAAAAAAACCCCAAGAGACCCCAAAACCACCAAGAGACACCAAAAACCCCAAGGAGACCCCAAAAACCAACAAGAGATCCCCAAAACCCTGGAGAAAACCCCAAAGAGCCACCAAGAGACCCCAAAAATCACCAAGAGACCCCAAAACCCCAAGGAGACCCCAAAAAACCACCAGGAGACCCCAAAAATCGCCAAGAGACCCCAAAACCCCACCAGGAGACCCTAAAAATCCACCAGGAGATCCCTAAAAACTGCAAGGAGATCCCAAACAACCACAAGAGGAACCCCCAAAAATGCCAAGAGACCCCAAAAAACCAACAAGAAACCCCAAAACCCCACCAGGAGATGCCATAACCCCATCAGTGACCCCAAAACCCCTCCAGGAGACCCCAAAACCACCAAGAGACCCCAAAAACCACCAGGAGACCCCAAAACCCCCAAGGAGACCCCAAAAACCCCAAGGAGACCCCAAAAACCACCAGGAGACTCCAAAAAACCAACAAGAAACCCCCAAAAACCAACAAGAAACCCCAAAACCCCACCAGGAGACTCCAAAAACCCCAAGGAGATCCCAAACGTCCCACCAGGAGACCTCAAAAAACCACGAAGAGACCACAAAAAAAACCACCAAGAGATCCCAAAAAACCACCAAGAGACCCCAAAAGACCCCAAGGAGATCCCAAAAACCCCAAGGAGACCCCCAAAACCCCAAGGAGACCCCCAAAACCACCAGGAGACCCCAAAAACCCCAAGGAGACCCCAAAAACCCCAAGGAGATCCCCAAAACCCCAAGGAGACCCCAAAACCACCAGGAGACCCCAAAAACCCCCAGGAGACCCCAAAAAACCAACAAGAAACCCCAAAATCCCACCAGGAGACTCCAAAAACCCCAAGGAGATCCCAAACGTCCCACCAGGAGACCTCAAAAACCACGAAGAGACCACCAAAAAAACCACCAAGAGATCCCAAAAAACCACCAAGGAGACCCCAAAAACCCTCGGGGAGCCCCCAAAAAGGCACAAGGGAAGCCCAGAACTGCAGTGGAGACCCCAAACCCCACGAGGAGACCCCAAACCCCACGAGGAGACCCCAAACCCAGGGCCAGAGCCATTGGAACCTGGAGAAGACCCCACAGAAAGCACGAGACCCCAAAACCCTGGAGAGAACCCCAAAGAGCCGCCAGGAGACCCCAAAAACCACCAGCGGATCCCAAAAACCCCAAGGAGATCCCAAAAACCCCACCAGGAGACCCCAAAAACCACCAGGAGATCCCAAAAAACCCCAAGGAGACCCCAAAAAACCCAAGGAGATCCCCAAAACCCCAAGGAGACCCCCAAAACCACCAGGAGATCCCAAAAACCCCAAGGAGACCCCAAAAACCCGAAGAAGACCCCAAAAACCCCAAGGAGATCCCCAAAACCCCAAGGAGACCCCCAAAACCCCAAGGAGACCCCAAAAACCACCAGGAGACCCCAAAAAACCAACAAGAAACCCCCAAAAACCAACAAGAAACCCCAAAATCCCACCAGGAGACTCCAAAAACCCCAAGGAGACCCCAAACGTCCCACCAGGAGACCTCAAAAAACCACGAAGAGACCACAACAAAAACCACCAAGAGATCCCAAAAAACCACCAAGGAGACCCCAAAACCCCTCGGGGAGCCCCCAAAAAGGCACAAGGGAAGCCCAGAACTGCAGTGGAGACCCCACAAACCCCACGAGGAGACCCCAAAATCCAGGAGGAGACCCCAAACCCCATGAGGAGACCCCAAAATCCAGCAGGAGACCCCAAACCCCACGAGGAGACCCCCAAATCCACGAGGAGACCCCAAACACAGGGGCAGAGCCATTGGAATCTGGAGAAGACCCCACAGAAAGCACGAGACCCCAAAACCCTGGAGAGAACCCCAAAGAGCCACCAGGAGACCCCAAAAACCCCACAAGAAGACCCCAAAACCACCAAGAGATCCCAAAAAAACCCCAAGAGACCCCAAAACCACGAGGAGACCCCAAAAAGCCCAAGGAGACCCCAAAAAACCAACAAGAAACCCCAAAAAACCAAGAAGAAACACCCCCAGGAGATGCCATAACCCCATCAGTGACCCCAAAACCCCTCCAGGAGACCCCAAAACCACCAGGAGACCCCAAAAACCCCCAGGAGACCCCAAAAAAACACCAGGAGACCCCAAAATCCCACCAGGAGACCCCCAAAACCACCAGGAGACCCCAAAACCACCAGGAGACCCCAAAAACCCCCAGGAGACCCCAAAAAAACACCAGGAGACCCCAAAATCCCACCAGGAGACCCCAAAAACCACCAAGGGATCCCAAAAACCACCAAGAGACCCCAAAACCCCAAGGAGACCCCCAAAACCACCAGGAGACCCCAAAAAACCACCAGGAGACCCCAAAAAACCAACAAGAAACCCCCAAAAACCAACAAGAAACCCCAAAATCCCACCAGGAGACTCCAAAAACCCCAAGGAGATCCCAAACGTCCCACCAGGAGACCTCAAAAACCACGAAGAGACCACAAAAAAACCCACCAAGAGATCCCAAAAAACCACCAAGGAGACCCCAAAAACCCTCGGGGAGCCCCCAAAAAGGCACAAGGGAAGCCCAGAACTGCAGTGGAGACCCCACAAACCCCACGAGGAGACCCCAAACCCCACGAGGAGACCCCAAACCCCACGAGGAGACCCCAAGCACAGGGCCAGAGCCATTGGAACCTGGAGAAGACCCCACAGAAAGCACGAGACCCCAAAACCCTGGAGAGAACCCCAAAGAGCCACCAGGAGACCCCAAAAACCACCAGGAGACCCCAAAAACCCCACCACGAGACCCCAAAAACCAACAAGGAGATCCCAAAAACCCCCGGAGACCCCAAAAACCCCAAGGAGATCCTAAAAACCCCAAGGAGACCCCAAAAAACCAACAAGAAACCCCAAAAAACCAAGAAGAAACCCCACCAGGAGATGCCACAACCCCATCAGTGACCCCAAAACCCCTCCAGGAGACCCCAAAACCACCAGGAGACCCCAAAAACCGCAAGGAGACCCCAAAAACCCCAAAGAGACCCCAAAAACCGCCAAGAGACACCAAAACCCCACCAGAAAACCCCAAAACCCTGGAGAGAACCCCAAAGAGCCACCAAGAGACCCCAAAAATCACCAAGAGACCCCAAAACCCCAAGGAGACCCCAAAAAACCCCAAGGAGACCCCAAAAAACCACCAAGAGACCCCAAAAATCGCCAAGAGACCCCAAAACCCCACCAGGAGACCCTAAAAATCCACCAGGAGATCCCAAAAAACTCCAAGGAGATCCCAAACAACCACAAGAGGAACCCCCAAAAATGCCAAGAGACCCCAAAAAACCAAGAAGAAACCCCAAAACCCCACCAGGAGATGCCATAACCCCATCAGTGACCCCAAAACCCCTCCAGGAGACCCCAAAAACCCCAAGGAGACCTCAAAAACCACAAAGAGACACCAAAAACCCCACAAGAAACCTCAAAACCCCACCAGGAGATGCCATAACCCCATCAGTGACCCCAAAAACACCCTGAGACACCAAAACCACCAGGAGACCCTAAAAAACCCCAAAGAGATCCCAAAAAAACCCCAAGGAAACCCCAGAAACCACGAGGAGACCCCAAAAACCCCAAGGAGACCCCAAAAACCACCAAGAGACCCCAAAACCCCCAAGGAGATCCCACAAAACCCCAAGGAGACCCCAAAAAACCCCAAGGAGACCCCAAAAAACCACCAAGAGACCCCAAAAAACCAACAAGAAACCCCAAAACCCCACCAGGAGATGCCATAACCCCATCAGTGACCCCAAAACCCCTCCAGGAGACCCCAAAACCACCAAGAGACCCCAAAAACCCCCAGGAGACCCCAAAAACCCCAAGGAGATCCCAAAAACCCCAAGGAGATCCCAAAACCACCAAGAGACCCCAAAAACCCCAAGGAGACCCCCAAAACCCCACTAAGAGACCCCAAAAACCCCAAGGAGATCCCACAAAACCCTCAAGGAGACCCCAAAAAACACCAGAAGATCCCAAAACCCCACCAGGAAACCCCAAAAACCACCAGGAGACCCCAAAAACCGCCAAGAGACCCCAAGAAACCAACAAGAGACCCCAAAACGCCTCCAGGAGACCCCAAAAACCAACAAGAGAAATGAAAGAACCCCAAGGAGACCCCAAAAACCACCAAGAGACCCCAAAAACCACCAAGAAACCTCAAAACCCCACCAGGAGATGCCATAACCCCATCAGTGACCCCAAAACCCCACCAGGAGACCCCAAAAATCACCAAGAGATCCCAAAAATCGCCAGGAGACCCCAAAACCCACCAAGAGACCCCAAAACCCACCAAGAGACCCCAAAAACCACCAGGAGACCCCAAAAAACCCCAAGGAGACCCCAAAAATCACCAAGAGATCCCAAAAAATCAACAAGAAACCCCAAAATCCCACCAGGAGACTCCAAAAACCCCAAGGAGATCCCAAACGTCCCACCAGGAGACCCGAAAAACCACGAAGAGACCACAAAAAAAACCACCAAGAGATCCCAAAAAACCACCAAGGAGACCCCAAAAACCCTCGGGGAGCCCCCAAAAAGGCACAAGGGAAGCCCAGAACTGCAGTGGAGACCCCAAACCCCACGAGGAGACCCCAAACCCCATGAGGAGACCCCAAACCCAGGGCCAGAGCCATTGGAACCTGGAGAAGACCCCACAGAAAGCACGAGACCCCAAAACCCTGGAGAGAACCCCAAAGAGCCACCAGGAGACCCCAAAAACCACCAGGAGACCCCAAAAACACCAAGAGATCCCAAAAAAACCCCAAGAGACCCCAAAACCACCAAGAGACTCCAGAAACCCCAAGGAGACCCCAAAAACCCCAAGAAGATCCCAAAATCTCACCAGGAGACCCCAAAAATCACAAAGAGATCCCAAAAACCCCAAGGAGACCCCAAAAAACCAACAAGAAACCCCAATAAACCAAGAAGAAACCCCACCAGGAGATGCCACAACCCCATCAGTGACCCCAAAACCCCTCCAGGAGACCCCAAAACCACCAGGAGACCCCAAAACCACCAGGAGACCCCAAAAACCGCAAGGAGACCCCAAAAACCGCAAGGAGACCCCAAAAACCCCAAAGAGACCCCAAAAACCGCCAAGAGACACCAAAAACCCCACAAGAAACCTCAAAACCCCACCAGGAGATGCCATAACCCCATCAGTGACCCCAAAAACACCCTGAGACCCCAAAAACCCCAAGAGACACCAAAAAACCAACAAGAAACCCCAAAATCCTATCAGGAGACCCCAAAAGCCCCAAGGAGACCCCAAAAACCACCAAGAGACCCCAAAAAACCAAGAAGAAACCCCAAAATCCACCAGGAGATGTCATAACCCCATCAGTGACCCCAAAACCCCACCAGGAGACCCCAAAAATCACCAAGAGATACCAAAAAATGCCAAGAGACCCCAAAAACCACAAGGAGACCCAAAAAAAACCACCAGGAGACCCCAAAAAACCAACAAGAAACCCCAAAACCCCACCAGGAGATGCCATAACCCCATCAGTGACCCCAAAAACCCACCAGGAGACCCCAAAACCACCAAGAGACACCAAAAAACTCCAAGGAGACCCCAAAAACCCCAAGGAGGCCCCAAAAAACCACAAAGAGACCCCAAAAAGGCACAAGGGAAGCCCAGAACTGCAGTGGAGACCCCAAACCCCACGAGGAGACCCCAAAATCCATGAGAAGACCCCAAACCCCACGAGGAGACCCCAAAATCCACGAGGAGACCCCAAAATCCACGAGAAGACCCCAACCCCATGGGCAGAGGTTTCAGCCCACGGAACAAACCACCGGCTTTGTGTGAAGCCGTACAAACCACGAGAGTTTGAGCAGGACGACGGTCGGTTTGTCCCAGGGTGAAAAAGCGGAATTTTGGGGTTTTTAGGATGGATATTCAGGAGGCAGGATGGAGGGATTTGGGCGTGCCTCGTCCTTCCTCTTTCTTCTTCATCACCTCCATCTTGAGTGTGATATCGGCACGTTGGGATTGGTTTGGAGTGGACACGGACTGTCCAACATGGGTGGTAGGAACAAAAAAATTATTGTAAATAAAGGACAGGCTACGAGAGTTTGAGCAGAATGACGGTCGGTTTGTCACAGGGTGAAAAAGCGGAATTTTGGGGTTTTTAGGATGGGGGTTCAGAAATCAAGATGGAGGGATTTGGGCGTGCCGCATCCTTCCTCCTTCTTCTTCTTCATCACCTCCATCTTCTGTGCGATGCCGGCACGTTGGGATTGGTTGGGAGTGGACACGGACTGTCCAACATGGGTGGTAGGAATTACAAAATTATTGTAAATAAAGGACAAACCACGAGAGTTTGAGCAGAATGATGGTTGGTTTTTACCAGGGTGAAAAAGCGGAATTTTGGGGTTTTTAGGATGGATGTTCAGAAATCAAGATGGAGGGATTTGGGCGTGCCGCGTCCTTCCTCCTTCTTCTTCTTCATCACCTCCATCTTCTGTGGGATGCCGGCGCTTTGGGATTGGTTGGGAGTGGACACGGACTGTCCAACATGGGTGGTAGGAATTACAAAATTATTGTAAATAAAGGACAAACCACGAGAGTTTGAGCAGAACGACGGTCGGTTTGTCCCAGGGTGAAAAAGTGGAATTTTGGGGGTTTTAGGATGGATATTCAGAAATCAAGATGGAGGGATTTGGGCGTGCCTCGTCCTTCCTCCTTCTTCTTCCCGGCCTCCATCTTGAGTGTGATATCGGCACTTTGGGATTGGTTTGGAGTGGACACGGACTGTCCAACATGGGTGGTAGGAACAAGAAATTATTGTAAATAAAGGACACGGGGTTGTTGGTGTAAAATGTTGGCGTGACATCAATGGTGAGAAGAGTGACACGAACCGACTGCCAGAGAGACCTGGGCGGGTCAGGGACGGAATGGAAGAGATGAGAGACAATAAACAACCTTGGGAAGAGAGCCGAGGGATTCCGACTCCTTCTTCAGGCTGGGAAAAAAGAATTTCTGACATTCTCGGGGTCTTCTCGACCTCAGAGATTCCGAGACGCCGAATCCATGGATTTCCAAGGGTTGGAAAAGGAGGCACCGAGGAGAGAAGGTCCACGTGGAAGGTGACATCACGGGATTGTCAAAGCCTGGAGGAGTCACCCCTCCTTGGTGTCACCTCGTCCTTGGTGCCACCCTCACCTCAGTGTCACCTCCTCAGTGTCACCAACCCTGGTGCCACCCTCACCTCAGTGTCACCTCCTCAGTGTCACCAACCCTGGTGCCACCCTCACCTCAGTGTCACCTTCTCCGTGGTGCCACCTTCACCAGGGCCACTCTCGCCTCGGTGTCACCTGCTCAGCGTCACCGACTCTGGTGTCACCTTCCCCTCAGTGTCACCAACCCTGGTGCCACCCTCACCTCAGTGTCACCTCCTCAGTGTCACCAACCCTGGTGCCACCCTCACCTCAGTGTCACCTTCTCCCTGGTGCCACCTTCACCAGAGCCACTCTCGCCTTGGTGTCACCTGCTCAGCGTCACCAACTCTGGTGTCACCCCCTCCTTGGTGCCACCTTCGTTAGTGGCACTCTAAGCTTTGTGTCACCTTCACCTCAGTGTCACCGACCCTGGTGTCACCCTCACCTTTGTGTCACCTCAGTGTCACCGACCCTGGTGTCACCCTCACCTTTGTGTCACCTCCTCAGTGTCACCCTCACCTCGGTGTCACCTCAGTGTCACCAACCTCAGTGCCACCCTAACCTTGGTGCCACCGTCCCCTCAGTGTCACCAACCGCGGTGCCACTCTCACCTTTGTGTCACCAACCCTGGTGCCACCTTCACCTCGGTGTCACCTCCTCAGTGTCACCTCCTCAGTGCCACCCTTACCTCAGTGTCACCTCTTCGGTGTCACCTCCTCATTGTCACATCCTCAGTGCCACCCTCACCTCGGTGTCATCTCCTCAGTGTCACCAACCTCGGTGCCATCCTCACCTTGGTGCCACCAACCTTTGTGCCACTGTCACCTCAGTGTCACCGACCCAGGTGCCACCCTCACCTCCGTGTCACCAACCTCGGTGCCACTCTCACCTCAGTGTCACCTCAGTGTCACCAACCTCATTGTCACCCTCACCTCAGTGTCACCTCTTCGGTGTCACCTCCTCATTGTCACCTCCTCAGTGTCACCCTCACCTTGGTGCCACTTCAGTGTCACTAACCCTGGTGCCACCCTCACCTCAGTGTCACCAACCTCAGTGCTGCCACCCTCACCTCAATGTCACCTCCTCAGTGTCACCTCCTCAGTGCCACCCTAACCTTGGTGCCACCTTCCCCTCAGTGTCACCAACCTCAGTGCCACCCTTACCTCACTGTCACCTCCTCGCTGTCACCTCCTCAGTGTCACCAACCCTAGTGCCACTCTCACCTTTGTGTCACCAACCCTGGTGCCACCTTCACCTCGGTGTCACCTCCTCAGTGTCACCTCCTCAGTGCCACCCTTACCTTGGTGTCACCTCCTCGCTGTCACCTCCTCAGTGTCACCAACCTTAGTGCCACTCTCACCTTTGTGTCACCTCCTCAGTGTCACCAACCTGGTTGCCACCCTGACCTCGGTGTCACCTCCTCAGTGCCACCCTCACCTCGGTGTCACCTCCCTGCTGTCACCCCCTCGGTGCCACCCCAATCTCCCCCCTCCCCCCGCGCCCGGAATGTCCCCAAATGTCGCAATGCCACCCCCGCCGCCCCTCCGGCGGTGACGTCACCGGGGTGTCGCAATCCCCGCGCGGATTTGGGGCCGCTTCCCCTTTTCCCGCCAGTTTGGGGACACGGGGGGAGGGGACGGCGCCACTCTGGGGACAGGGACTGGGACGGGGGGGGACAGGGAGGGGACAGGGACAGTGACAGGGAGGGGACAGTGATGGGGACAGGGAGGGGACAGGGAGGGGACAGGGACAGGGGTCAGGGACAGGGAGGGGACAGTGATGGGGACAATGACAGTGACAGGGAGGGGACAGTGATGGGGACAGTGACAGTGACAGGGAGGGGACAGAGTGGCACAGGGACAGGGAGGGGACAGTGACAAAGAGGGGACGGGGGTGGACAGGGACAGGGAGAGGAAGGGGACAGGAAGGGGACAGTGATATGGGGACGGGGACAAGGACAGGGACAGGAACAGGGAGGGGACAGTGATAAGGACGGGAAGGGGACAAGGACAGGGACAGCGACAGGGACAGGGAGGGGGACAGGGAGAGGAGGGGACAGTGACAGGGACAAGGAGGGGACGGGGAGGGGCTGGTGACAGTGACAGGGGCAGGGAGGGATCGGGGAGGACAGGGACAGGGAGGGGACAGGGACAGGGAGGGGACAGTGATGGGGACAATGACAGTGACAGGGAGGGGACAGGGACAGGGACAGGGAGGGGACAGTGACCAAGTGGGGACGCGGGGGACAGGGAGAGGAACGGGGAGGGGACAGGAAGGGGACAGTGACAAGGACGGGACGGGGGGGGACAGGGAGGGACAGGGCCATGGCGCAGCCGAGCTTCATCCCGCTCCTCGGTGAGCCTCCTCTTCCTCAGCCTCGGCTTTTCCCCAAATTTTCCCTTTTTCCCTCATTTCCTGCCCTTCATCCCATCTCCTCCTCCTCTTCCTCCCCATCCCGTTTTTCCAAAATTTCCATTTTTCCCCCCATTTCTGGGCTCCTTTTCCTCCTCCTCTTCCTCTTTTCTCCTCTGTGATTTTTTTTCCCATTTTGCCCTTTTTGCCCCCCACTTCCATGCTCTTCATCCCAACTCCTCTTCCTCTTCCACTTCATTTTCCCCAATTTTTTCCCATTTTCCTCCAGTTTTCATCCCCATTATCCCAACTCTTCTTCCTCTTCTTCCTCCTCCCCATTTTCCTTCAATTTTCCTTTCCCCCCCATTTCCTGCCCTTCATCCCAGCTCCTCCTCCTCTTCATCCCCAGCCCATTTTCCCCAAATTTCCTTTTTTCCCCCCATTTCTGGCCTCCTCTTCCTCCTCTTCCATGCCCATTTTCCCCCAATTTTTCCATTTTCCCCTCTTTTTCATGCCCTTCATCCCTACTCCTCCTCCACTTCCTCCTCCTCTTCCTCCTCTCTCCCATTTTCCCAATTTTTCCCCATTTTTCCCAATTTTTCCCAATTTTTCCCAATTTTCCCCCATTTTTCCCAATTTTCCCCCATTTTCCGCATTTTTCCCATTTCCCCCCAATTTCCATCCCCATTATCTCAACTTTTCCTCTTCCTCCTCTTCCTCTTTTTCTTCTATCCCTTTTTCCCTCAATTTTCCCTTTCCCCCCTCATTTTTGTGCCCATTTTTCCACCTGCTCTTCCTCCTCTTCCTCCTCTCTCCCATTTTCCCCGAATTTTCCCATTTTCCCCATTTCCTGGCCTTCATCCCAGCTCCTCCTCTTCCTCCACAGACCATTTTCCTCAAATTTTCCTTTTTTCCCCCATTTCTGGGTTTGTTTTCCCAGCTCCTCCTCTTCCTCCTCTTCCTCCTCTTCCTCCTCCTCCTCCTTTCTCCTCTGTGAATTTCTTTCCTCAATTTTTCCCTTTTTTTCCCCATTTTCCCTCCCTCAATTCCAACTCCTCTTCCTCCTCTCTCCCATTTTCCCCAAATTTTCCCATTTCACCCCAATTTCCACCCCCTTCATCCCAACCCCTCCTCCTCCTCTTCCTCCTCTCTCTTTTTTTCCCAATTTTCCCCCTTTTTCCCCATTTCCTGCCCTTCATCCCAGCTCCTCCTCCTCTCCATTTTTCCCAATTTTACCCTTTTCCCCCCATTTTTGTGTCCATTTTCCCAACTCCTCCTCTTCCTCCTCTCTCCCTTTCTTTTCACAATTTTTCACTTTTTCCCCCCATTTTCATACCCTTCATCCCAACTCTTCCTCCTCTCCCTCCTCCTCCTCCTTCACCCCATTTTCCCCATTTTTTCCCATTTTCCCCAATTTCCATCCCCATTTTCCCAACTCTTCCTCCTCCTCTTCCTCCATCCCATTTTTTCCAATTTCCTCATTTCCCCCCCATTTTCATGCCCTTCATCCCAGCTCCTCCTCCTCTTCCTCCTCCTCTTCCTCCTCCTCTTCCTCTCCAGCTCATTTTCCCCAAATTTCCATTTTTTCCCCAAATTTCCATTTTTTTCCCCATTTCTGGGCTCATCTTCCCCCTCCTCCATCTCCGTTTTCCCAATTTCCTCATTTTTTCTCCTATTTCAGTGCTCTTCATCCCAACTCCTCCTCCTCTTCCTCCCCAGCCCATTTTTTATTTCAAAATTATTTTAATTTTTAGTTTCCATTCTTCCCCCTAATTATTAATTAAAAATAATAATTTGTTTATTTTCTTTGTATTCCTAATTTTTCCTTTTATTTTTTCCTTTATTTTTTATTTTTTAAAAATTCTCTTTTTATTACAAAATTTTTTTAGTTTTTAATTTCCTTCCAATTTTCCTTTTTCTTTTTCCTTTCATTTCTCTCTAATTATTAATTAAAAATATTTTAAAATTCCTTTTATTTTTTTCATTTTATTTTTCATTGTCTTTTAAAAATCTCTTTTTATTCCCTTTTTATTCAAAAATAATTTTTATTTTAAATTTCTTTTCAATTTTCCTTTTATTTAATTTCTCCCTAATTATTAATTAATAAATATTTTAAATATTTTTATAGTCCAAATTTTTCCCTTTATTTTTATTTTTAAAAAAATTTAAACCTCTTTTTAAAAATATTATTTTAATTTCCTTTTTATTTGACAATCTCTTTTTAAAAATACTATTTTAATTTCCTTTGTATTTGAAAATTATTTTTATTTTAAATTTCTTTTCATTTCCCCTAATTATTAATTAACAAATAATTTTAAATTTCCTTTTGTTTCCCAATTTTTTCTTCTCCATTTTCCCCATTTTTACCCCAATTTTTCTCCACATTTTCCGTTTTCTTTCAATTTTTCCCCTTATTTCCTTTAATTTTCCCATTTTTCCCTTTTTTCCAGCCACTCTCCCAATCCTTTTCCCGCTGGCGACGCCATCAGGTAACAAAAAATTCCCAACAAAAATCAGAATTTTGGGCAAAACTGGGTGGTTCTTCTCCATTTTCACCTCAAAAAAAAAAAAATTTGGGGCCATATTTGGCCTTTTTTGGACCCACATCAGGGTCATGGTGGAACCTCCTCCATCCAAAAAATAATCAGAATTTTGTGGGAAAAAATAGGATTTTGGGAAAAATTAGGGGGTTCTTCCTCATCTTCTCCATCTCCACCTGGTCCAACCCCACCAAAATTGAATTTTGGGTCATTTTTGGCTTTTTTAGGGCCATTTTTAGGCCTGGTTTGGTGGCACCTAAAATCATTCTCAGGCTGCAAAAAAATCAGGATTTTGGGAAAAACTGGGTGGTTCTTCTCCATCTTCTCCATTCCTACCTCCAAAACTCTGATTTTTTGGGCCATTTTGGGGCATTTTTGGACAAATCCAAGCCCAACCCAAAGAGGGTCATGGAGGAACCTCCTCCATCCAAAAAAACCCCCCAGGATTTTGGGAAAAAAAATGGGATTTTGGTAAAAACTGGGAGCTTCTTGTCCATCTTCTCCATCTCCATCATTCAGTCTCAAAAATATCAATTTTTGGGACCATTTTTAGGAATTTTGATCCAACCCAAGCAGGGTCATGGTGGAACCTCTTCCAACCAATAAAAATCAGGATTTTGGGAAAAACTGGGTGGTTCTGCATCTCCACCTCCAAAAGTTGGAATTTTTTGGCCATTTTTTGGCATTTTTTGATCCAACCCAAGCCCAACTCATGCAGGGTCACAAAGAATCCTCTTCCAAACAAAAAAAAAATCAGGATTTTGGGAAAAACTTGGTGGTTCTTCTCCATCTTCTCCATCTTCACCTCTTCCAATGACAAAAATATCCATTTTTGGGACCATCTTTAGGCTTTTTTGACCCAATCTGACCCCAACCCAAGCAGGGTCATGGTGGGACCTCTTCCAACCAAAAACATCAGGATTTTGGGAAAAAAAATGTGTGGTTCCTCTCCATCTTCTGCATTCCCATCTCCAAAAAATTGATTTTTTTGCGTCATTTTTGGGCCTTTTTGACCCAATCTGAGCCAAATCCAAGCAGGGTCATGGTGACACCTCCCCTGGCCAACAAAAATCAGGATTTTGGGAAAATTTTGATCTCCTTCTCCATCTTCTCCTCCTTCTCCATCTTCTCCATTCCCCACCTCCAAAACACGGAATTTTCGGCCATTTTTTGGCTTTTTTCTCCCCAGACCTCGCTCCCCCCGCCCCCAACATCACGGTGACGCCGCCCAAGACGCGGTTCCTCATCGGCGACTCCGTGTCCATCGCCTGCGCCGCGCCGGCCGGCTCCGACCGCGTCCAAGGCTTCCGCTTCACCAGCACCTCCGGCTGGGCCATGGACGTCCTGACGTCCAAGCGGGCCTTCGTCCACACCATCATCATCGCCGGCCCCCGCGACGGCGGCTTCCACTCCTGCTCCTACAGCGTCCTCCGGCGCGGCCGCGACAAACTCTACTCGCCGGCCAGCCGGGCCGTGCACATCAACGTCCAAGGTTTGGGGTGACACCTCCCAGAGTTGGGGTCTTTGGGGTTTTTAGCCCAAAATTCGTTCCCGTAGAGCTCCAGTGTTGGCTTTTCTACCTCATGTTGAGTTTTCTACTCAATTGCGGGTTTTTAGCCCAAAATTCGGCCCCCATGGAGGCCCAGCCTTGACTTTTGTGCCCGATTGGGCGTTTTTATCGCAAAATTCATCCCTGTTGACAGAAATGTTGGGTTTTGGTCCAACGGGGGCTTTTTTACCCCAAAATTTGTCCCCTCTGAGGTCCAATGTTGACTTTTCCACCCAATGTTGACTTTTCCACCAAAGATGGTGTTTTTATCCCAAAATTCATCCCTGTTGAGTTCCAACCTTGACTTTTCCACCCAGTTGGATGTTTTTACCCCAAAATTTGTCCCCATTGACCAAAATGTTGGGGTTTGGTCCAACAGGGGCATTTTTATCCCAAAATCCATCCCCAGTGAGGTCCAGCCTTCACTTTTCCACTCAATTGGACATTTTTTACCCCAAAATTCATCTCCATTAACAAAAATGTTGGGTTTTGGTCCAAGAGGAGCATTTTTATCCCAAATCTTTCCCTGCTGAGGTCCAACATTAATTTTTGTGTCCAATTGGGCATTTTTACCCCAAAATTCAGCTCCATTAACAAAAATGTTGGGTTTTGGTCTGAATGGGGCACTTTTGTCCCAAAATTTGTTCCTGTTGAGATCCAACATTGACTTTTGTGTCCAATTGGGCATTTTTACCCCAAAATTCATCCCCATTAACAAAAATGTTGGGTTTTGGTCCTACAGGGGAATTTTTATCCCAAAATCCATCCCCACTGAGATCCAAGCTTGACTTTTCCACTCAACTGGACATTTTTACCCCAAAATTCATTCCTGTTGACTAAAATGTTGGGTTTTGGTCTGATGGGGGCCCTTTTATCACAAAATTTGTTCCTGTTGAGGTCCAACTTCAACATTTCCACCCAACTTGGCATTTTTATCACAAAATTTGTTTCATTGAGGTCCAACTTCAATTTTCCACCCAACTTGGCATTTTTATCCCAAAATTTTTCTCTGTTGACAAAAATGTCGCGTTTTGGTCCAACAGGGGCGTTTTTAGCCCAAAATCTTTCTGTGTTGAGGTCCAACATTGACTTTTGTTTCCAATTGGGCATTTTTACCCCAAAATTCATCTCCATTAACAAAAATGTTGGGTTTTGGTCTGATGGGGGCACTTTTAACCCAAAATTTGTTCCTGTGGAGGTCCAACATCAACTTTTCCACCCAACTTGGCATTTTTATCCCAAAATTTGTCCCCATTGAGGTCCAGCCTTGACTTTTCCACCCAATTGGGGGTTTTTACCCCAAAATTCGTCCCTGTTGACCAAAAATGTTGGGTTTTGGTCGAACGGGGGCTTTTTTACCCCAAAATTTGTCCCCTCTGAGGTCCAATGTTGACTTTTCCACCCAATATTGACTTTTCCACCAAAGATGGTGTTTTTATCCCAAAATTCATCCCCGTTGAGTTCCAACCTTGACTTTTCCACCCAGTTGGATGTTTTTACCCCAAAATTTGTCCCCATTGACCAAAATGTTGGGGTTTGGTCCAACAGGGGCTTTTTTACCCCAAAATCCATCCTCATTGAGGTTCCAATGTTGACTTTTGTGTCCAACTGGATGTTTTTATCCCAAAATTTGTCCCCGTTGATAAAAATGTTTGGGTTTGGTCCAACAGGGGCATTTTTGTGTCAAAATTCATCCCAATTGACAAAAATGTTGGGTTTTGGTCCAACAGGGGCGTTTTTACTCCAAAATTTGTCCCTGTTGAGGTCCAACATTGACTTTTGTGTCCAATTGGGCATTTTTACCCCAAAATTCTTCTCCATTTACAAAAATGTTGGGTTTTGGTCTGATGGGGGCGCTTTTATCCCAAAATTTGCTCCTATTGAGGTCCAACATCAACTTTTCCACCCAACTTGGCATTTTTATCACAAAATTTGTCCCCATTGAGGTCCAACCTTGACTTTTCCACCCAATTGGGGGTTTTTACCCCAAAATTCGTCCCTGTTGACCAAAAATGTTGGGTTTTGGTCCAACGGGGGCTTTTTTACCCCAAAATTTGTCCCTGTTGAGGTCCAACATTGATTTTTGTGTCCAACTGGGCATTTTTACCCCAAAATTCATCTCCATCGACAAAAATGTTGGGTTTTGGTCCAACAGGGGCGTTTTTATCCCAAAATTTTTCCCTATTTAGTCCAGCCTTGACTTTTCCCCCCAATTGGGTGTTTTTGCACCAAATTTGTCTCTGTTGACAAAAATGTTGGGTTTTGGTCCAACAGGGGCGTTTTTATCGCAAAATCTTTCCCTGTTGAGATCCAACATTGACCTTTGTGTCCAATTGGGCATTTTTACCCCAAAATCCATCTCCATTAACAAAAATGTTGAATTTTGGTCCAACAGGGGCATTTTTACCCCAAAATCTGTCCCTGTTGAGGTCCAACGTTGACTTTGGGTCCTCTCCTCCCACCAGACCGCCCAACCCAACCCAACCTGACGGTGATGCCCTCCAGCGTCACCGTGGAAGGGCAGCCCCTTGTCTTCTTCTGCGTGGCACCGCCCAGCGCCGCCGCGCGCAGGTTTGGGTTCTTCCAGGAGGAGCTCGAGGTCACGGACTGGATCCCGGAAGGTTCCGGAGCCGGCGGCGCCCGGCTGCGGGTGGAGAGGAGCGACCAGAACCGGACCGGGAACTTCAGCTGCCGCTACGAGGAGATGACCGAGGGGCGTTGGATCGCGTCCTACCCCAGCGACGCCGTCCAGGTGGTCGTCAAAGGTGATTTTGGGGATAAATCCTCGATTTTGGGGCATGGAGGCGCCTCAGGGTTGGGTTTGGGGAAGGATGAGGATACGGCAAAATGGGAGTGCCAAGGTTGGTTGGGTTTGGTTGGGCCATAGTTGGATGTGGTTGAGTTTAGTTGGGTGTGGTTGGGCCATGGTTGGGTTTGGTTGGATGTGATTGAGTCACGTTTGGGTTTGATTGGGTTTGGTTGGATGTGGTTGGGCCATGTTTGGGTTTGGTTGAGTTCATTCGGGTTTGGTTTAGCCATGGTTGGATGTGGTTGGGTTTTGTTGAGCCATGGTTGGGTTTGGTTGAAGCTTGGTTGAGTTTGGTTGGGTATGGTTGGGTCATGGTTGGGTTTTATTGAGTTTGTTTGGAAGTAGTTGGGTCATGGTTGGGTTGGGTTGGGTTGGGCCAAGGTTGAGTTTGATTTTGTTTGGTTGGGCCATGGTTGGGTTCGGTTGGGCTGTGTTTGGATGTTGTTGAGTTTGGTTGGATTGGGTTGGGTCTGGTTGGGTCATGGTTGGGTTTGATTTGGTTTTGTTCAGTGTGGTTGGATGTGGTTGGGTTTGGTTGAGTTTGGTTGGGTTTGGTTGGGTTTCATTGGGTTTGGTTGGGTCAAGGTTGGGTTTGATTGAGTTTCGTTGGGTCTGATTGAGTTTGGTTGGGTCATGGTTGGGTTTGATTGAGTTTGTTTGGAAGAAGTTGGGCCATGGTTGTGTTGGGATGGGTTGGGCCAAGGTTGAGTTTGATTTGGTTTGGTTGGGTTTGGTTGAGTTTGATTCAGCCATGGTTGGGTTTAGTTGGGTCATGGCTGAGTTTGGTTTGGACATGTTTGGGTGTGGTTGGGTTCAGTTGGATGTGGTTGGGTCAAGGTTGGGTTTCGTTGAGTTTGGTTGGGCCATGGTTGGATGTGGCTGAGTTTGGTTGGGTTTGGTTTGGTCATGGTTGGGTTTGGTTGAGCCTTGACTGGATGTGGTTGGGCCATGGTTGGGTTCAGTTGGGTCTCGGTTGAGTCATGGTTGGGTTTGATTTGGTTTGGTTGGATGTGGTTGAGTTTAGTTGCGCCATGGTTGGGTTTGATTGGATCATGACCCCAAATCTCCTCCTGAATGTCCAAAATTAAGGATTTCAAGGATTTTTTTCCATTTTTTCCAAAATACTGAGATTTCCAGGAGCCACTTTTAGCCCTTTTTGACCCAATCCCAACCCCAGAATCTCCCCCAGCTTGGTGGCATCTCCACGACAATCCAGGTGGTCCCCAACTTCCTAAAGTCATGAAAAATCAGAATTCTGGGAAAAATTGGGAGGTTCTTCTCCATCATCTCCATCTTCTCCATTCCCACTTCCAAAACATTGAATTTTTGGCCATTTTTAGGCCTTTTTGACCCAATCCAAATCCAACCGAACCAAACTCATGGTAGAACCCCCAGGAACCTCTGGGTGGTCCCCAACATTCTCCAGATGACAAAAATTTGGGTTTTGAAGAGATTTTGGCATGTTCTTCTCCATATTCTCCATTCCCACCTCCAACACTTTGAATTTTTGGCCATTTTTAGGCCTTTTTGACCCAATCCAAGCCCAACACAAGCAGGGTCATGGTGGCACCTCCTATGGCCAAGAAAAAACAGGATTTTGGGAAAAACTAGGTGGTTCTTTTCCATCTTCTCCATCTTCTCCATCCCCACCTCCAAATATTGAATTTTGGGGCCATTTTTAGGCTTTTTTGACCCAATCTAAGTCCAACTCTACCAAGATCATGGAGAAATCTCTTCCAAGCACAAAATCAGAATTTTGGGAAAAACTGGGTTTCTCTATCTTCTCCACATTCTCCATTCCCATCTCCCAAACACTGTATTTTTGGGGCCATTTTTAGGCTTTTTTGACCCAATCCAACCTCAACCCAACCAGGATCGTGGTAGAACTTCCAGGACCATCTGGGGGATTCTGAAAACCCTCCAGCCAAACAAATTTGGGATTTTGGGAAAAACTGGGGAGATTTTATCCATCTTCTCCATTCCCACCTCTAAAACATTGAATTTCTGGGCCATTTTTAGGCTTTTTTGACCCAATCAAAGCCCAACCAAAGCAGGGTCATGGTGGCACCTCCTATAACCAACAAAAATCAGGATTTTGGGAAAAACCAGGTGGTTCTTCTCCATCTTCTCCATCTTCTCCATTCTCACTTTCAAAATGCTGAATTTTGGGGCCATTTTAGTCCTTTTTGACCAAATCCAAGCCCAACCCAATCAGACTCATGCTGACCAACGACCAACAAAAATCAGGATTTTGGGGAAAAAGTGTGTGGTTCTTCTCCATCGTCTCCATTTCCACCTCCTTCAACCGCCCAAAACATTGAATTTTGGGGCCATTTTTAGGCTTTTTTGGCCCAGTCCAAGCCCAACCAAAGCAGGGTCATGGTGGCACCTCCTATAACCAACAAAAATCAGGATTTTGGGAAAAAACAGGTGGTTCTTCTTCATCTCTCCTTCTTCTCCATTCTCACTTCCAAAACTCTGAATTTTGGGGCCATTTTTAGTCCTTTTTGACCCAATCCAACCTCAACCCAACCAGGATCATGCTGACCAACGACCAACAAAAAATCAGGATTTTGGGAAAAACCAGATGATTCTTCTCCATCTTCTCCATTTTCACCTTCTCCAACCACCCAAAACATTGAATTTTGGGGCCATTTTTAGGCTTTTTTGACCCAATCGATGCCCAACCAAAGCAGGGTCATGATGGCACTTCCTATAATCAACAAAAACCTGGATTTTAGGAAAAAACAGGTTGTTCTTCTCCATCTTCTCCATTCTCACTTCCAAAACTCTGAATTTTGGGGCCATTTTTGTCTTTTTTCCTCCCCATCCAAGCCCAACCCAAACAGGATCATGGTGACCAACGACCAACAAAAATCAGGATTTTGGGTAAAACCAGATGGTTCTTCTCCATATTCTTAATCTTCTCCATTTCCACACCCTCCAACCATCCAAAACATTGAATTTTGGGGCTATTTTTAGGCTTTTTTGACCCAATCCAAGCCTAACCCAAGCAGGGTCATGGTGGCACCTCCTACGACCAAGAAAAATCAGGATTTTGGGAAAAAACAGGTTGTTCTTCTCCATCTTCTCCATTCCCACCTCCAAAACATTGAATTTCTGGGCCAATTTTGGTCCTTTTTGACCCAATCCATGTCCAACCCAAGCAGGGTCATGGTGGCACCTCCTATAACCAACAAAAATCAGGATTTTGAGAAAAAACAGGTGGTCCTTCTCCATCTTCTCCATTCTCACCTCCAAAACATTGAATTTCTGAGCCAATTTTGGTCCTTTTTAACCCAATCCAGGTCCAACCTAAACAGGATCATGGTGGCCCCTCCTATAACCAACAAAAATCAGGATTTTGGGAAAAAAACAGGTGGTTCTTCTCCATCTTCTCCATCTTCTCCTTTCTCACTTCCAAAACTCTGAATTTTGGGGCCATTTTTAGGCTTTTTTGACCCAATCCAAGCCCAACCCAAACAGGATCATGGTGTCCAATGACCAAAAAAAATCAGGATTTTGGGAAAAACCAGATGATTCTTTTACATCTTCTCCATTCCCACATTCAAAACATTGAATTTCTGGGCCAATTTTGGTGCTTTTTAACCCAATCCATATCCAACCCAACCAGGACCATGGTGTCCAATGACCAACAAAAATCAGGATTTTGGATAAAACCAGATGACTTTTCCATCTTCTCCATTCCCACCTCCAAAACATTACATTTCCGTGCCATTTTTAACCCTTTTCCAGCCCAAATTGTGAAATCGCCGATTTCACTGATTTCCCCCCAATTTTTTTCCCCCCCTTGCCAGACCCGTGCCCGGCGCCTCTGCTGTCGGTGGAGCCGCCCTCGGGCGTGGTGGCCGCGGGCCACCGGCTGCGCCTGACCTGCGCCGCGCCCCGCCGCGACTTCCGGCGCCGCTTCCGCTTCTTCCGCGATGGCGCCGAGGTGACGCCCGGGGACGTCGATGACGTCACTGGTGACGTCACCGGTGACGTCACCGGGGACGGGTCCGAGCTGCTCTTCCCGCGGATTTCCCCCGAATTGGCCGGGAATTTCAGCTGCCTGCTGGAGGAGGAGGTGGGCGGGGCCTGGCTGGAGGCTCCGCCCAGTCAGGGCGTGGCTGTTGTGGTCAGGGGTAGGTGGGGGGTTTTGGGGGGAAAAGTGGCGGATTTGGGGAAATGGGGAACGGGGGAAGGACAGGCGCCATCTTGGGTTTAGTTGAGTTTGGCGCCGCCCACATAATGGCCACGCCCACCTGACTGACCACACCCACCCCACTGGCCACACCCACCTAAGTGGCCACATCCCTCTGATTGGCCACTCACCCACAGGCCACACCCACCCACTGACCACACCCATCAGAATGGCCACACCCACTCCAATGACCATGCCCAGCTGGCCACACCCCTCAAAATGACCACACCCCCAAATGGCCACACCAAAATTGGCCACGCCCATCAAAAAGGCCACACCCACTCCAACGACCACGCCCACTGACCACACCCATTGACCACGGGGTTGGTTTTGGGGTTTTTTGATGACCATGGGGCGTTTTTGGGGTGGTTTTTGGGTTTTGAGGTGGTTTTGGGGTATTTGATGACTCGGGGATTATTTTTGGGTGGTTTTTGCGCTTTTTTGGGTATTCACTGACCCTGTGGTTGTTTATTTGGGGGCGATTTTTGGGGTTTTTGCTGACTCTGGTGTTTTTTGGGGTGGTTTTGGGGTTTTGGGGAATTTGCTGACCCTGGCATTAGTTTTTTGGGGTGGTTTTGGGGTATTTGCTGACCGAGGGTTTATTTTGGGTCAGTTTTGGGGTTTTTGGGGTATTTCCTAACCCAGCTTTTTTTTTTTTTTTTTTTTGAGGGGGTTTCTCGCCCCCAGAGGAGTTCGACTTCCTCCCATTGGTCATCGGTGGCGTTGTGGGCGTGGCCTTGCTGCTCCTGGTGATCTTATTGGCTGCTTGGCTGTGCCGGAGGAGGAGGGGTGAGTGGGGCAGGGGAGGAGTTGGACCCCAAAATGTCCCCGAATCTCCCATTTTAACCCCAAAATTTCCCTTGTCAGACCCAAATTAGAGAATTTTGCCCCAAATAACCAATTTTTAACCCAAATTGCTCTATTTTGGTCCAAAATCTGGCCATTTTTACCCTCAATTTCCCACTTGAATCCCAAAATTGCCCCCAAATTTCCCATTTTAATAAAAATTTCCCCAATTTAGTCCAAAAAAGACCCTTTTGTCCCTGAAGAGTCATTTTTACTCAAATTTCCACATTTTACTCCAGAATTGACTCTTTTGCTGCAGATTTCCCCATTTTGACCAAAAAAATGGATCCCAAATTGCCCATTTGGACCCAAATTTCTCCAGTTTTGGCTCAAAAATTGACCCTTCTGCCCCCAAATTGCCCATTTTGATTCCAAATTTCCATGAAATCACCATTCTAATCCAAATCTGTCAATTTTACCCCAAAATCAGCTATTTTTTACTCCAACTTGACAACTTTGGCCCCATTTTGACCCCAAATTTCCTCATTTTTATCCAAAAATTAACATTTTCCCCTCAAAATTCCCCATGTGGACACCAAATTCCCCATTTTGACCCCAAATTTCCCATTTTAGTCCAAAATTAAATTTTCCCCCAAAAATTACCCAATTTTCTCCTCCAATTTTCTCCTTTAGCCCCAAAATTGGCCGTTTTGCCCCAAAGTGCCCATTTTGACTCCAGATTTTCCCCTTCTCTCCCAGAACTGCCTATTTCCCTCACAAATTCCCCAAAATTGCAAAAACTTCTCACAAAAAACCCCATTTTGCCCTAAAACGCCCCTTTGAACCCCAAAATGGAGCTCTTCTTACCCCAAATTTCTCATTTATTGGCTAAAATTTCCTGGTTTTCCCCAAACTTTGCCCTTCTGCCTCCAAATCACCCATTTTGATCCCAAAATTCCCACATTTCCCCCCCAAAATCCCACATTCTCCCAAAATTCCTTTTTTCACCCCGAATTTCCCTTTTTCCTGCCAAACCGAACCATCCCTCTCCCACACTCACAATTTTTAGCACCAAATCACCCCAAAATTGCCTTTTTCCCCCTCAAATCCCCCATTTTTACCCCGAATTCTCTATTTTGAGCCCAAAACTTTGATTTTTGCCCCCAAAATTCCTCATTTTACCTCAAAAAGTCTGATTTTGCCCCCAAAATCACCACTTTTGTTCCAAATTTGTAATTTCCCCCAAAACTGTCTCAGTTTGTCTCCAAACCACTGTAAAAATCCCTGATTTAACCCCAAAATCTCCTTTTCTCACCTCAAAAATCCTCAGTTCCCGCCATATCCTTTTTCCAACCCCGAAAATGTTAATTTTTTCTCTAAAATGGATCTTTTTTGCCCAAAATGTTGGATTTTCACCCCGATCCAGGGCGCTCCCGCTGGCGGGGGCTGCGCCCCGGCGACGACACCGGGACCCTCCGCATGGGGGACCTCGAGGTGGCCGCCTGAGCCAGGCCACGCCCACCAAGATGGCCGCTGCTGCGCCCAGACCATGCCCCCAAGATGGCCGACAACTCGCAGACCACGCCCCCAAACGATGCAGAGAACACACCCCCAAGATGGCTGACAATTCACAGACCATGCCCCCAAGATGGCCGACAACTTGCAGGCCATGCCCCAAAAGTGGCATCAAGACCACGCCCCCAAGATGGCCGACAGTTCAAAGGCCACGCCCCCAACATGGCTGACAAAATAAAGGCCACGCCCCCAATATGGCCAGTGAGCCTGAGGCCCCGCCCCTAAAATGGCGGCAGTGGGTGGGGCCAGGCCAAGGCAGCCAATGGGGATTGGCGGATCCGATGGTGCTGTGTCCTGATTGGTCCTTTTGGATTTGGGGGCTGTTTAGGCAAATGAGATGCTAATGAGGGGCTGAAGATGGTCTCTGCAGTGATGCTGGGGGATTGGGGGTGTTTATGCAAATGAGATGCTAATGTGGGATGTGGGGAGTCCCTGGAAGTGTTTTGGGAGACATTTAGGTGTTCTTATGCAAATGAGATGCAAATTAAGGGCATGAGAGAATTCTTGCAGGGGTTTTGGGGGTTTAGTGTGGATTAAGGTATTCTTATGCAAATTAGATGCTAATGAGGTGCCCAAAATGGCTTCTTGTGGGGCCCTGTGGGGACTTGGGGCTGTTAAGAAGCACTTATGCAAATGAGATGCAAATTAGGGGAACAAGAAGAGTGCTGTGGGGGGTTTTGGGGGAAAATTAATGGAATCTGATGCAAATGATATGCTAATGAGGGGCTGTAGACAGTCCCTGCAGGGGTCCTGGGGAGATCTGGGGGGGGGCATTTATGCAAATAAGATGCTAATGAGGGCTGTGGGAGGGTTCTCTGAGGGGATTGAGACTATTAATGGGTTCTTATGCAAATGAGATGTTATTAAGGGGCAGAGGACAGTTACTTGATGGGTCCTGGGGGCATTTTGGGGCTGTTAAGAAGCATTTATGCAAATGAGATGCAAATTAGGTCTGCAGGCAGGGTCTCTGATGGGGTGTTTGGGGAAAGAAATTAATGGGCTCTTATGCAAATAAGATGCTAATAGGGGCACAGGACAGTTACTTTATGGGTTCTGGGCGTTTCTGGGGTGCATTTATGCAAATGAGATGCAAATTAGGGCGGAAGGGAGCATCTCTGGGGGTGTTTGGGGGCAGAAAATGAATGGGTTCTTATGTAAATGAGATGCTAATGAGGGGGGCTTTGCGGGGACCGACGGGTGCAGGGATGAGCCGGAACTGGGATCGCCGGGATCTGCTGGGACGGGACGGGATGGGACGGGATCCACCGGAACCGGGATCTGCTGGGACTGGGAATTCTGGAACGGGGATCTGCTGGGATTGGGGATTCTGGAACTGGGAACTCCGGGATCCACCGGAACCAGGATCTGCCAGGATTGGGGATTCTGAATCAAGGATCTGTTGGGTTTGGGGTTTTCTGGATCAGGGATCTGCTGGGGATGGGATCTGCTGGGTTTGGGGCTTCTGGAACTGGGATCTGCTGGGATTGGGGATTCTGGAACGGGGAACTCCGAGATCCACTGGAACCGGGATCTGCTGGGACTGGGGTTTTCTGGATCAAGGATCTGTTGGGTTTGGGGGGTTTCCTGGATCTGGGATCCTCTTGGGATGGGATCTGCTGGGTTTGGGGCTTCTGGAATGGGGAACAGGGATCCACTGGACTCAGAATCTGCCGGGATCCTCATTTGTGGATCAGGGATCTGCTGGGGATGGGGTCTGCCAGATCCAGGATCTGCTGTGTTTGGGGTTTCTGGAACTGGGATGGGATGTGCTGGGATGGGATCTGCTGGGATTGGGGATTCTGGAACGGGGAACTCCAGGATCCCCTGGACTCAGGATCTGCTGGGTTTGGGGGTTTCCTGGATCAGGGATCTGCTGGGATTGGGGATTCTGGAATGGGGAACTCTGGGATCCACTGGATCTGGGATCTGCCAGGTTTGGGGATTTCCTGGATCTGGGATCTGCTGGGTTTGGGGGTTTCCTGGCTCAGGGATCCTCTGGGATGGGATCTGCTGAGTTTGAGGCTTCGGGAACTGGGAACTCTGGGATCCACTGGAACTGGGATCTGCTGGGTTTGGGGCTCCTGGAACTGGGAACGCTGGGATCGGCTGGATCCAGGATCTGCCAGGTTTGGGGGGTTTCTGGATCAGGGATCTGCTGGGGTGGGTTTAGGGTTTCTGGAATGGGGAACTCCAGGATCCACTGGAACCAGGATCCGCCCAGTTTGGGGTTTCTGGAACTGGGATTCACTGGACGCGGGATCTGCCGGGTTTGGGGTTTCCTGGTTAGGAATCTGCTGGGAACCTGGATCTGCTGGGTTTGGGGCTTCAAGAACTGGAAACTCTGGGATCCACTGGACTGAAGATCTTCCGGGATCTGGGTTTCTGGATCAGGGATCTGCTGGATCTAGGATCTGCTGGACTTGGAGTTTCTGGAACTGGGATCCGCTGGACTTGGGGCTTCTGGAATGGGGAACTCTGGGATCCACTGGAACTGGGATCTGCCGGGTTTGGGGGTTTCCTGGATCAGGGATCTGCTGGGGTGGGTTTAGGGTTTCTGGAATGGGGAACTCCAGGATCCAATGGAACCAGGATCTGCCCAGTTTGGGGTTTCTGGAACTGGGATCTGCTGGGATGGGATCTGCCGGGTTTGGGGTTTCTGAAACTGGGATTCACTGGAAGTGGGATCTGCCGGGGTTGAGGTTTCCTGGTTAGGAATCTGCTGGGAACCTGGATCTGCTGGGCTTGGGGCTTCAGGAACTCGGATCTGCTGGGATTGGGGATTCTGGAACGGGGAACTCAGGGATCCACCAGAACTGGGATCTGCTGGGATTGGGAATTCTGGAACTGGGAGCTCTGGGATCCACTAGATTGGGAATCTGCTGGGTTTGGGGCTTCAGGAACTGGGAACTCCGGATCTACTGGATCCAGGATCTGCCAGGTTTGGGGGGTTTCTGGATCAGGGATCTGCTGGGGTGGGTTTAGGGTTTCTGGAATGGGGAACTTTAGGATCCACTGGAAGCAGGATCCGCCCGGTTTGGGGTTTCTGAAACTGGGATTCACTGGAAGCGGGATCTTCTGGGTTTGAGGTTTCCTGGTTAGGAATCTGCTGGGAACCTGGATCTGCTGGGTTTGGGGCTTCAGGAACTGGGAACTCCAGGATCCACTGGATCCAGGATCTGCTGGGAGGAGATATGCTGGGTTTGGGGTTTCTGGAACTGCGATGGGATCTGCTGGGATTGGGGATTCTGGAATGGGGAACTCCGGGATCCACCGGAAATGGGATCTGCTGGGACTGGGGATTCTGGAACGGGGAATTCTGGGATCCACTGGATCTGGGATCTGCCAGGTTTGGGGTTTTCTGGATCAAGGATCTGATGGGTTTGGGGATTTCCTGGATCAGGGATCCACTGGGATGGGATCTGCTGGGTTTGGGGGTTTCCTGGATCAGGGATCTGCTGGGGTGGGTTTAGGGTTTCTGGAATGGGGAACTCCAGGATCCACCGGAACCGGGATCTGCTGGGTGTGGGGCTTCTGGAACTGGGAACTCCGGGATCCACTGGGTCGGGGATCTGCTGAGCTTGGGGTCTCTGGAACTGGTAACTCTCGGATCTGCTGGATCCAGGAGCCATCAAGGCCAAGGGGTGAGGATCTGCTGGATCCGGGATCTGCCGAGCCTGCGGTTTTGGGAGCTGGGATCTCCGGGATCCGCTGGATCTGGGAGCAGTCAAGGTTGGGAGGTTGGGATCTGCTGGGGCTGGGGTCTGCTGGGTTAGGGGATTCTGGGTCCAGGATCTGCTGGGATGGGAGCCACCGGGGTTGGGATCTGCCAGATCTGGGATCTGTGGCTGCAGGGATGAGCCCGAACTGGGATCTCTGGGATCTGCTGGGGCTGGGACCTCCTTGGGCTGGGATCTGCTGGGCCTGGAGCTGCAGGGCTGGGATCAAGCGGGGCTGGGATCAACGGCTGCTGGGACTGGGATCTGCTGGGATCCAGGATCGGCTCGGATCTGGGATCTGCTGGGACTGGGGTTTCCTGGATCCAGGACCTGCCTGGTTTGAGGTTTTGGGATCTGGGATCTCAGGGATACGCTGGATCTGGGAGCTGTCAAGGTCAGGAGGTTGGGATTGGCTGGGATGGGATCTGCTGGGTTTGGGGTATCTGGATCCGGGATCTGCTGGGATGGGATCCACCGGGATGGGATCTGCTGGATCCTGGACCTACCGAGTCCCAAGGGTTTTGGGATCTGGAATCTGCTGGAACAGGATCCAGTGGGGCCAGAATCTGCCAGGTTTGGGCTGCCTGGAACTGGGATCTGCTGGGACGGGATCTGCCAAGTTTGGGGTTTCAGGGGCAGGGATTGGGGGATCCACTGGGACAGGATCTGCTGGAACTGGGATCCACCAGGTTTGGGGTCTCTGGAACTGTGATCTCTGGGATCTGCTGGATCTGGGAGTCATCAAGGTTGGGATCTGCCGGGGTTGGGATCTGCTGGATCTGAGATCTGACGGGTTTGGGGTTTCTGGGTCCAAGATGTGCTGGATCTGCGATCTGCTGGGTCAGGGATCAGTGGATGCAGGGATGACCCCAAACTGGGATCTCTGGATCCTGGATCTCCAGGATCTGACAGGTTTGGGGCTTTTTGGGTCAGGGGTCAGGGATCCACTGGGGCTGGGATCCACCGGGTTTTGGGTTTCTGGAACTGGGGCCTGCTGGGATGGGATCCAGTGAGGCTGGATCTTGGGATCTCCTCAGGTGGAGATGACCCTGAAGTGTGTTAAAAGTCTCTTTTCCCCAACCCAGCAGGCAAAGAAGGAGTCGAGAAGTCTTCGGTTCACGTTCTCAAGGCTGTTTATTATTCCTTTATCTCAAACATTTTCTGTCTGGCCTGCCGAGGTCTGTTCAGCAGGTCTGTCAGAGGCACACTGCACACCCACGGGGCTGGTGTTGTCTTTTTATACCATAAATGAAGTATTCAATATTTACAGTTATGTTCCAATACCTATCATCCATGTCAGACAGTGACTTTCTACTCCACACCAATCCCAAAGTGCCAACATCACCAGGAAGATGGAGGCTAGGAAGAAGAAGGAACAAGAACAGGACAAAGCTCAAATTCCTCCATCTTGCCTCCCAGACCCCTAGAGTAAAATCCCCAGAATTTTACTTTTCACTCTCTAACTACTACTATTATGCTATCTAAATTTTGTGACCTATAATTGTTCATATAAAGGTGGTAATTTGTTCCATGGGTCGAACTCAAGGCCACAGAGGTCTTGGCTGCATGCCAGGGTCTCCGACCCCCCTGCCATGGCTTCACAGCCCCCTGGCTGGGGCTCGGATCATCCAGTCTCGGGATCTCCTCTGGTCTGGTCTGGTTGGGAAGATCCCAAGGTGTGTCTCTGTTAAAAGTCTCTTTTCCCCAACCCAGCAGCTAAAGAAGGAGTCGAGAAGTCTTCGGTTCACGTTCTCAAGGCTGTTTATTATTTCTTTATCTCAAACATTTTCTGTCTGGCCTGCCAAGGTCTGTTCTACAGGTCTGTCAGAGGCACACTCCCCGCCTCTCAGGCTGGTGCTATCTTTTATACTAAAATCTACGTATACTATGTTTACAGTTATGTTCCAATACCCATCACCTATGTTAGACAGTGATTTTCTACTCTAAACCAATCTGCGAATGCCAACACCATCCTGAACATGGATGCCAGAGAGAAGAAAGAAGAAGGACAGGGCATGCCCAAATTCCTCCATCTTGAACCCTTGACCCCCATGTGCAGAATTCCAAACCCTCCTGTACCATGCTCCAAAATATTTCCCTTCACGCTGTGATTGCTACTGTTATGTTACTTAAACTTTTGTGACCTGTAATTCTTCGTATAAAGTTGGCAATTTGCTCCATGAGTTGAGACCGAATTCCCAGGTGTCTTTGGCTTCCTGCCAGGGTCTCCGAGCCCCTGCCAGGGCTTTGAGATATCCAGGGCATCCAGAGAGATGTCCTGGGTTCTGACAATCCAGGACCATCATAGAGACATCCTGGGCTCTGACAGAGAGCGTCCCTGGGGCTGGGCCAGCAGAACTCAGAGGCACCAGCAGCTCCAGCTGGGAAATGGCGAGTGGAACGTGGCTGTGAAAGCAGAGGTGCTTAACTCCTTCTTTGCCTCAGTCTTTCATGGGAGGATGGCTTGTCCCCAGGACAACTGCCCTCCTGTTTTGGTTGATGGTGTCAGGGAGCAGAATGGGCCCCCTGTGATCCAGAAGGAAGGACTCAGAGAACTGTGATGTTGGCATTTATTTACAGACACGAACGGAACGGGACCACACCTGAACAGCGTCGTGAGCTGTTTATTTCAGAAGCATCAGGCTCATTACATGGCTATGGCAATGGATCGATGCGAGCAGCTCGCTATCCAGACAGCAGGCCGAGGAATCTTAATGTTGCAACATATTATAAGACAGTTTCAGACCCAGTTTCAGCCAATCACAGAGAGCAAAAGCATATTGACAGTAGTTCTATCCAACCACATGAAGGACAAATAGCTTTGGTTAAAACAATAGGAGCTTTTTCTCTCATACAATGGTTTGTTTATAAAAGACAAAGTATAGAGCCCCATTCATTTTTAACCTTCTAAATATTTATTAAAATATACCTTCTGCAACTTAGAAAGCCAAACTACACAGCTTTATTGTTCTATGTCTCATGTCTTCGCTACTGCCGATATATCTTTTCTGCTGCTTTAGCATTTCACTGTCCTTAGTGCCTCTGAGGCCATTCTTTTTCTCAGCTTTTCTAAAATCCTCTAATCCTATGGATTCCCACACTTGGGACTATGCGGCTCAACAGAACCACAATGATGTCCTTGGTTCCAGGAGGCTCCAAAATGTCACAATGGTCCCTTGGATCCCTGGAGCTCTGCAGTGTCACAATGCCCCTGCATTTCACAAGACCCCACAGTGTCACAATGATCTCCATGGTTCCTCAAGACCCCACAGTGTCACAATGATCCCCTTGGTTCCACAAGTTCCTACAGTGTAACAATGCCCTTTGGCTCCACAATGCCCCACAGTGTCTCAGTGGTCTCCACAGGAAGAAAACAGCCAAGCCCCAGGGGCAGATGAGAGGCAGTCACCAGAGGCCAAGGCTAGCCAGACTTGACTGTATTGGCAGATTTTGTCTGGGAGAAAGCCTCGGACATGGGGAATTTTAGAGGTGGAATCCTAATTGAAGCCATGGGAGCCTAGACAAGAAAGACAGTTCTTTTCCATAGGAAGGAAAGCATGGAGCCCAGTGCTTCACAGTCAGATGGGAAGTGGCCCTTGACATGTCAAATTCAGCGGGACCTGTCAGACCAGCCCCAGGAGGCCAAAGCAGGCAGACCTGTTCCATGTTCCACTGATATCATGGGTCCCCACACCATCACAATGGTCTCCTTGATTCCATGAAGTCTGGCAATGTCACAATGGCTTCTTGGTTTCATGAGCCCCAACAGAATCACAGTGGTCCCTTGGCTCCATGCGGCCCTGCTGTGTCACAATGGCTCCTTGTTTCTATGGGCCCCACAGTTTGATCATTGACCCTTGCTTCCACAGGGCCCCTGAATTGCACAATGGTTTCCTTGATTCCATGAATTTCCACAGTCCCACCATAGTTTCCTTGGACCCGCATTGTCACAGTGACCCTTGGTTCCATGAGGTTCTGTGGTGTCACCGTGGTCGCTGTCAGAGGCTGGATGAGATCGATGTCCCGAGACACCTCGGGATGCTCGGAATGCCCGTGTGGGGCCAGGGCCGGGTCAGGCCTTGGTTTGTGGTGGGACAGAGCCCTGCCCCCAGCCCTGGCAGAGCTGTCAATCACACAGCAGGGGCGGTGCTATCCCAGCTGTGATTGGCAGCAGAGCAGATGTTGATGGGACAGGAGCCCTGGGGGCTGGCAGGGACCTGCAGCTTGCAAGGTGCTCTGCTCTCCCTCAGGTGCTCTCGGAGAGATCCAATCCCAGCTGGGCACCTCAGGGCACAAGTGGCACTGCCTGTTCATGGGCACACAGCTGATGTCTGCCTGGAAAGGGGCACAGGTTTTAATACCTGTTAGTGTCATAATATACCAGAAAATATTTCTTATCTGGATTACTTGAGTACTTCTAAGAAATGGCAAAGTTTTCCCACCAGGAACAGGAGTTTCCTGGAACTCCTGGATTCTTCTCCTGATGGCAGGAGAAAAAATACTGATCTTCCCCTCTACCTTTGCCACCAACATTCAGTCTAGTATTTCACAGCCCTCTTCCTTCAGGTGTTTCCAGCTCTCTCGGTTAAATGGCCGTGTCTAAGGACATCTCTTCATTTAGAGCAGCTGGATCTTTGCCCTTCCCCTTGCTCCCAGATTTCCTCCTGCAGCTTTTCTCTGGTCATTCCAATGTGTCTCCCTTGACTGGCTTCATGCTTTGAGCATCAGGGAGTTGCCCAATTTTTCAAAACTTTAAATACTTTCTTAGTCAGCATCTTAGTTGAATTTTTATATTTTATATCACCTCTTCCTAAGTCATTGTCTAAAATCCTTCTCATATGGCAATCCCTTGTGGATGGTGGGCATGTCAGATGTTGCTGTCACAAGGAGCTCAGGGAAGGGTTTTCATGTTTATTAAATTTATTAAATTTTAACATGTTCACATTTTTTCTGCTGGCCATGAAGAGAAACCCTTCTGTGCCTCAGATTCTCACCAGTTCCTGGTCCCCCAAAGGACACAAACCTGATGAGTTGTGGTTCCCACGCCAGTGGCTGCACTTGGACCTCCCTCCATAGCCAGAGCAGAGCTCCCTTGTCCCAGAAAGTGCCTAGCAAAGGAGGGATGAAGGAAACAGGACAGGCTGTGGGGATCAGGGCCAGGGCACTGCCAGGGAGAAGAATGACTTTTGCATTTGATGGAGCTGTGCCTTCCCTTGGCTTTATTGGCTGACAATCAATGAACATCCCTCTGTGTCTCGGGCAGCTCCTTCTCCAAGGAAAGCAGGTGGGAGTTGGAGCCAAGGAGCTGAAACCTGCAGGTGCAGCCTGGGCTGGAGGGAGCTGAGATTTGCACAAGGCTGCTCTGAGTGCCAGGGCTTGGATGGGGGAAATGGTGGGGTGGGGGTAGGGACAGAGTCTGATTGATTGTCAGCCATGAAGTGTCTTGATTTTCATATCTATTCAGACTGCATGAGGAGTTACTTGGATTCAATATCAGTTGGAGATTGCACATATCAGTGTATTATTGGGAGAAAAAAACAAACCACTAATAGGATCTAAAAAACATTTTCTCCTTGTCTTTTAAAAGAGAGTATATTCAATTCAAATACACTACTGAAATCTGTATAATTAACCACAAAATATTTGGAAACTGAAATCAAATTATTCGCAGAGGCTTGGCTTGTTAAGGTATTCTGAATGTTAATGAGCCCTGGGACACTGAATTCCTGAGCTGAAGAGCTGAAGGCTGAACAAGCCTCTGGAGCAGTGAAATCCAGCAGCAGCCTCCAAGGTGCTGAGGATGTCAGCAGCCCCCACTGAGGCCATCCCTGCCCAGAGACCGTGGGGGAATGGGCAGACAAGGAGAGCGTCCCTGGGGCTGGGCCAGGAGAACTCAGAGGCACCAGCGGCTCCAGCTGGGCAATGGAGTGTGGAATGTGGCTGGGCAAGCCCTGCCTGGGCTGTGCCAAGCAGGACAGACAAGCCCTGACTCCCATCCACTAAAAAACTCTCTCAAGGAGACATTTAAAAGGAATTGCAATTGTTTGTGTACTCTGATTTAGACTCCCTGGAGAAATACCAATAAGAGATCCTCAGAAGCTCAAAACAACAAAACAGCCTTTACTGGCAAACACAGAAAATCCGAGAAACTTCAGCAAATGGTTTAATATGATATTCAATCAACAAAAAAACCACTTCTTAATGCAATAACATGGCCCATTCAAATTCAGAATCTGTAAGCCTGTTCAATTTAATTAAACTCAAAATTTGCAAGGGGGATGGAATTAGAAGAAGATACAGAAAGAAAGATAAAAAACCATTTAGAAACACACACAACTATTAACTCCTGGATTCCAGTAGCATTAAGATGGAAATTCCAAGAGGAGGTAGGGTCAAGATGTGTGCTTGCCTTGTGGTCAGCCTTCAATACCCCTTGGTCTTCCTGAGCCCTTCCCCAGGTGGGACTTGGGCTCAATTGGTCACTCAGGAGCTGGGCTGGGGCTCCAGAGGTGGCTGTGGAGCATTGCCTGTGCTGTGCCAGGGACTGGCAGCCACTGCTGGGCTGGGATAGAGGCTCTGGGGGGACTGGGGTTCCAGGGCAGGGCAGTGCTGGGGTTCCAGGGCAGGGCAAGGCTGGACCTGCCTCTCCCTGTTTCACACATGAAATGTTTCCAGCCAACAATCTCCTCCAGTCCGCCACACTAAGGCAATGTTGGATGTGAAATTCCAATTCTGGCTGTGGGCACCTGGATGTCAAGGACAGTTCTTTTCCATAGGAAGAAAAGCACAGAGCCCCAGCGTTTGGAAGGCAGGTGAGAGCCTCACTAGGCCAAGGCCAGCCAGACTTGTCAGGAATGTCAGATTTTGTCTGGGAGCAGTCTTTGGATGTAGGGAATTTTGGAGGTGGAAGCCCAATCTCAGCCAGGGGCGCCTGGAGAAGCTGGACAGTTCTTTCCATAAGAAAGAAAGCATGGAGCTTTGCCCAGTGTTTTGGGGACAGATAGGAGGTGACATTCATTAAACCACTGTCAGCCAGTCTCATCCTGACAATACTCCTATGCGAATAATCCCTGGATATAAGGAAATTTGGAAGTGAAATCCCAATTCTGGCCATGGGTGCCTGCAGGTGAAGGACAGTTCTTTTCCATATGAAAGAAAGCATGAAGCACCAGTGTTTCAGCAGCAGATGAAAAGAGACCCTCCACATGCAATGCTCAGTTGGACCAGCCAGGCAGTCCACAGGAAGCCAAACCAGCCAGAACTGTTCCGTGTTGCCGTGGTTTTAAGAGGCCCTGCGGTATCACCATGGTCCCCTTGGTTCCATGGGGCCTGACAGTGTCCTAACAGTGCTTTGATTTTATGGGTCCAGCAGTGTCGCAATGGTGCTTTGGTTCAATGGGGTCCCAAAAAATCACAGTGGCTCCTAGGCTGCAAGAGGCCCCTGCAGTGTCACAATGGTCTACTTTGGCTCCATAGTGTTACAATGGACTACTGATGACACAAGGCCTTACAATGTCACAATGGCCCCTAGGTTGCATGCAGCCCTGCAGTGTCACAATGGTCTCCTTTGGTTCTCCAGTGTCACAATTGACCAATGATGACACGAGGCCCCACAATGTCACAATGGGCATTTGGTTCCATGAGCCCTGCAGTGTCACAAAGGCCTCTTAGGTCATGAGGCCCCACAGTGTCACAATGGCCCCTTGGTGTCACAGGGCCCCACAGTGTCACAATGGTTCCTTGGTCTCACAGGGCCCCACAGTGTCACCATGGCCCCTTGCTTCCATGGGCCCGGTGCTGCTGCATTCCCCCCTCCCCTTCTCAGGCCACCCTGCCAGCTCAGAAATGCTCCTTGGGCCTCGGCCTTGGCCAACAGCCCCTGGGCTCAGTTCCTCCAGCTCAGCACAAACACTGTCTGCTCCAGGCACTGCTGCTGCCCAAACAGCTCCAGGTTGCTGTAGGAGCAGCCCTGGGAACTGGTTTTGTTCCCTCAGTGGCACAACATCCCTGTTCTCACAGTGCCAAAGAAAGCTGTTGATGCCAAGTGCGGCCAGGATGAACCATTGCTGTGACTGCAGCCCCTCTCTTGGGGCCCTACAAACAGCGCTGCAAAAGGAGCCCCTTGGAGCTCTCCTGGGCCTGCGACTCCCTCTGAGTGGGGCCTCTCCCAGCCGGGAACTCTCCCGTTTGCTGCACTCGGAGGAGTGGGGTTGTTGTTCAGGATCAACGTTGTTCAGTATCAACGAGGGAGCCTGGGCCGATCCCCCCACTCCTCCAGGCTCAACCCTTCACCTACTGGGGAGATGCCAAAGCATCCACAGGGAGCATTTCCTGCCCTCAGGGGAATTTCTCACAGGTGCCTTGCACTGACTCTTTGTGTCTGTGTGCACACAGGAGTGCCTGTGCTGGGGAAATGTGGCAGAAATGCTGCTCTCAGAGGGGTTGGAGTGCCTTGGACAGCTGAGTCAAGTCAGGCCTGTAAGTGAGGTTAAGTCATGAGGTCTAAGCTAAGTTAAATTCTGCTAACAGTTGTTCTTTGGCTAAGTTGTTAAGTTTAATATAAGTTACAAGCTAAGTTAAATATTCTTAAGTGTTATTCCTCTTTTAAACTGCTAAGTCATAGGTTTTAAGTTAGGTTAAATACTGCTAAGGCTGTTCTTTTGCTAAATTGTGAAGTTGAAGGTATCAGTTAAGGTGTAAGTCAAGTCTGATTTAGTTTGAGTTCTGTTACACTTTTAGGCTCTATTCCTTTTATCCTTGCCCTCACTGGCCTTGCGTCACACACACACACAAGGATAGTTCTCGGTTCATTTCTGGTTTGATTGCCTGGATTTTGTTTGGTTTTGTTGTTGCATTTTTTCCTTGCTGTGCCTGAAATATCCAGTCAGGAGCAGAGTGACTCTTGCCAAGGAACTTTGTGGTGCTGTCCCTTAATATTAAATCTGGTTGTTGCTGATCTCTTGCTGGGGATTTTTTCAGTGCTCTCAAGCCCTCGTTCAGAACAGGGTGAAGGAGCCCTGGCTCAGGCTCTGGCCCTGGGGGACACGGGGACACTGCCAGGGGGTCCTGTCCCCCTATCCCACCCCCAGGGCCCCGGCCCCCCGTCCCTGTGTCAGGCTCTGGGGTTGATCTTGTGGAACATCCTCTGGGGGAGGCTGTGGCACCGGGGGCGGGGGGACCCGGGGGGACAGGGGACCCCACTGTGCACGAGCAGGGTTGGACTGCTCTGGGGGAACTGTGAGGGGGGCTGGGGCAGAGTGACCTCCCCAGCGACCTCACACAGCCCCTGTGATGTCACTGCCCAATCTGTGATGTCACACAGTCCCTGTGATGATACACAGCCCATTTGCGATGTCACAACCCACATTATGATGTCACAGGTTAATATTATGATATTACACAACCTACCCTGGGATGTCACACAGCCATTCTATGATGTCACACAGATACCTGTGATGGCCGAATATATTCTCTGATGTCCAGCCTATGATGTCACAGAGCCTACTCTGTGATGTCACAGGCAACTCTGTGATGACACACAGCCTGCTCTGTGATTTCACAAAGCCCCTTCATGATATCACAGGGCCAGGGCTGGGATATCAGTCTGTGATATAAAGCTGCTCTGTGATATCACAGAAGATTTGGTGATGTCACAAAGTCACCCTGTGATGTCACAGTCTGTTCTGTGATGTCACACCTGGCTCTATGATGTTACTCAGTCACGCAGTGATGTCACAACCCATTCTCTGATGTCACAGAGCCACCCTCCATGATGGCAGACTCTGCTTCATGGTCTCACATCCTGCTCTGTGATATCACTGACAGTTCTGTGATGTCACAGCCCCCTCAGTGATGTCACAAAACCCTCTCTGTGATGTCATACTGACACTCTGTAATGTCACAGCACACAATTTGACCTTACAGCCTGCTCTATGATGCCATACAGCCCTGCCATGATGTCACAGCCTGCTCTGTGATGTCACACAGTCCTTCTATGATGCTCTAGCTGCCCAATGACCTCACACAACAAACTCTGTGATGTCATAGCCCAACCTATGACCTCACTCAGCCCACTCTGTGCTGTCACACAGCCCCTTGCTGACATCACAGCTGCTCTGTGCCTCTAGGACACAGCCACAGAGGTGCTGCTGTGACACAGCCCCCTCTGGGACATCCCCCAGCCCCTGCCAGTGCTGAGCCCCTGTCAGCTCTGGCTGTGCCCTGCTGCTGTCCCTGAGCTGCCCTGGCAGTGCCCCAGCCCTGCTGGGCTGTGCCCAGGAGCTGCTCCTGGCCAGAGCTGTCTCTCTGCAGCGCTGCCCTTGCCAGGAGCTGCCTCTGCGCCAGGAGCCCGGCCCAGCTCAGCAGCACAGACACACCACCAGGACTTTAATGACCCTCTGGGGCTTTGGTGCTCTTTGTGTCTGCCATGGCCAAAGTGCTGCCCAAGTTGGCTCTGTCAGGGCCTTGCAGCTGCTGCCCATCCCTGTGCCCTGTGCAGCCCAGGCTGTCCTACGGTGTCCCTGCCCTGCGCCTCTGTCCCTGCAGGCTGTCGTCATCCCCCGGCTGCCCCACCTGGCTGGCCCCTTCCTTTGCTGACAGCTCTGCCTCCTGCCTGCCTCTGCCTGCCCACACAAAGCCTTGGGCTGCTCCAGGCTCCTTCTGGGGGATGTCTTTGTCCTGGGTTGACTATACGATGCTTTTATCCCCAATCGTCTTGTTCTGTTTATACTGAATAATAAGTTTTACACCTTTAAGACTCTCTTCCAGACAGTGAGGAGGGGAGGGAAGAAGGGCGCAGTTTGTTTTCAGACTGCTCTCACTCCTCCACATTCCTGCTCCTGGACTGTGTTGTCTGCGGATGGACAGACAGCCGGACAGAGCTCCTTTTTTCCCTTTTTCTTGCTTTTAGTTAGTTTTAGCTAGCTGAGGCAAAGAAGTTCTCTGCATTGTGATTTTTTTCCTTTTTTCTTGGACCTGTTCAAGCCTGCTCTGCACTGAACACCCAGAAGAGCACCGGCAGCTCCACCTGTGGCCCCCCTGGCCGGGCCTGGGCCGCGGCATTTCCAGCAGCAGAGAGACTGATCAGAGACTGAGTGAGCCGAGCTGCAACCTGGGGAGGGGACTGTTCTGAGTTTGCTTTCTTTGGAGCAGTGAGAAGTTTTATTGTTAATATTGTTTGGTTTCTATTGTTTAATAAACAGGTTTCTTTCCACTTTTCTCCAAGGAGATATTTTCTCCCGAACCGGTTGGAGGGGAGAGGGGCAATTGAATCTGCTTTTGTAGAGAAGCCCCTTTGGGGGTTATCTCCCAAACTTGCCCTAAACCAGGACAGTGTTGCACCACAGCCTTGCCCTGGCAGGGAAATGCTTTTCTCCTGGTGTCCAGTCTGGGCCTCCTCAACTGCCCTTAGCACGATTATTTCTTCTTCAGGCTCATTCCCACTATGAAGAAAAGCTCCAGCCTCTCTGAAACCACCCTTCACTCCCTCCCGGACTACTCTTGTTCTGTCCTCAGTCTCCCGCCAGTGACCCCAGAGCTGCAGCCTCCTCCCTGCTGGTTATGTGATGAGGCCTCCAAACCCCATCTTGGGAGATTTTTGGGTCCTCTCCAAGGTCTGTGAAAATAGAAGAATAGTGGTTGAAATTATTTTCTCCCAAATCTTGCAGTGACAGAACAAATGCTCAATATCTTTCAACTGAATGAGGGTGGATTTACGTTTTTAGAAGGAGGAAATATTTTACAATGATGAGAGTGCACCAAACTGCAAATGTGTTCTTCCACAGAATTGGATTCCCCATCTCAGGAATTATCCAAAAGCAGGAGCCTTGTGCAACCTGACCCAGTGAAACCCTCTCATCCCCAAGGACAGAATTCCTGTTGTGTGGGTTCTCTGATGTGCTGGGTGCCCTCACAACGCTTCTGGCCAGAATGTCTGCTGAGGGCAGCCAGGCTGCTGCAGGGGCAGTGACCTCACAGCCATCACCATGGCAGCCCTGTGCCCTGGGCCTGGCTCTCCCCTTTCCTCTGCCCCTGCCTTGTCTCTGCCGGCATGAAGAGTTTTCTCATTCATATCTTGTCCCCAAGGTGCTGGGGCCAATGGCTTCCCAGGCAGGCTCCCGGGGCAGAAGTGGCTTTTCAGAGCCCAGGCAGAAATGAGTCCTGAGGCAGCAGCTCTGCAGTGCTGGCCACCAGGCCGGGCTGCCAAGGGAGGCTTCTGGCCATGCCCTGCAAGCAGCTGCTGCTGCCAAGGTGCCTTTGGTGCCTCAGGCTCTGCCTGGCACAGCTCCCAGCACGCCACTCTGCCCTTGTGCCCGAGCCCTTCCCTGTGCTGGGGCTGGCCTGGGGCTTTTCCTGCAGCGGGACCTGCCCTGCTCCTGGCACAGGAAAGGCAGTTCCTGCTGGAGCAGGAGCCTCTGCCTGCCATGGGCTCCAACAACTCCAGCAAGGCCCTGTTGACTTCAAAATTACATCCTATAGAAGAATAATATAATAATTGTTTTAGCTCTGATACTCTGGAGTAAATAACTCATTTTTTAAAATTTAGTCTGTGGTGTAAACAAACTATTCTGTCTAGTCATTATCAGAATCAATCAGAGCTGTATTTACATAAATTTATCTAGTATTCCATTGTTAATTCTGTGGGACAAATTGCATTAAGGTTCAATTCCACCTGTCCAATCTTTTATACCTTTGGCAAAGGACCTGCTCCAAAGGCTGTTGCCATGGCCAGCAGGGCTGGGCCCAGCTGGGATGCTCGCTTGCCACGGGCCAGGATTTAGGAATGGGATTCCCCAGTTTTCTGCTCCTGCTAAAACCACGCTGCCATTCACTGCCCTCCCGCCTTCCATGGAAAGCACAAAAAGGAAAGATCCCGGGCTGGGATAAGAACAATTTATTGGGAACAGCAACAAGATAAAAAAACAAAAAGAAACAAAAATAATATTGACAACAGAAGGGATATGAAAAAGGGAAAACTGCAACACAAGGACTGTCTCTTCCCGGCCACAATTTCCTCCTCCCTGCAAAGGACAATCTTCTCCTCGGGGCGAGAGAGAGACCCTTTCCTGCCCCTGGCAATGACTTGAGGTGAGAGTGAATGTAATGACACGGCCCTGGCCAGACCCTCATGTTCTTTGATCCCACATCATGTCATTGGCAGGGGCAGGAAAAGAGACAGGTGTCTTCCCAGCATGGATCACAGGGAACATGGATCACCATGGCTCTTCCCAACATGGGTCCTCCAATGAGGGATGAAGCTGGAGCAGGGCACAAAGCTCTCCCTGAAGTTGGGGCATTTGCAGGGCTTGCCTTACTGGTGCTTCCGTTGGTGTCTGGTCAAGTCAGAGCTCTGGGTGAATCCCTTCCCACACGTGGCGCACTCATACGGCCTCTCCCCAGTGTGGATGCGCTGGTGCCTTACGAGGGTGAAGTTGTGCTTGAAGCCCTTCCCGCAGTCAGGGCAGCGGAAGGGCCTCTCCTCATTGTGGATCCGCTCATGCAGGTGGAGATTTGAGCTGGTCTGAAACCTCTTCTGACACATGCAGCACTCGTAGGGCCTCTCCCCAGTGTGGATGCGCCGGTGGGTGATGAGGTGGGAATTGCGCTTGAAGCCCTTCCCACAATCTGGGCAGCAGAAGGGCCTCTCATCGGTGTGAATCCGCTGGTGTCTGAGGAGATCTGAGCTGATCCGAAACCTCTTCTGGCACTCAGGACACGCATAGGGCCTCTCCCCGGTGTGGATGCGTTGGTGGGTCACAAGGGTGGATCTGTAGCTGAAGCCCTTCCCACATTCCCCACACTCATAGGCCCATTCCCCAGTGTGGATCATCTGGTGGTGGATCAGGCTGCTGCTCTGCCTGAAGCTCTTCCCACACTCCAAGCACTTGTAGGGCTGCTCCCCATCATGAAGCTGCTCATGGACCACCAGCTCTGAGCTCTGGCTAAAGCTCTCTCCACCTTCCTGGCCCAGGGTGTGTCTTTCCTCCTCAGAGTACCCTGGGCTGGGTTTGGAGCCCCTCATCCTATGGGATCTTTGTGTCTTTTCTTCCCCATTGGATTCCTGTGCCATGGAGCCACTCAAAATGGCCTCTTCCATGAGGTTCTGCCGTGGGGATTTGTCCTCCCTGGTCTCCATCCTCATCTCCTTGTCTGGGGGAGGAAGAACAAGGAGAGGATGGGATTTGCCTCTGTGCCACAGGGAAAGGGAAGGAGATCCTTCCAGGGCTTCCCCAGCAGGATGGTGTTGGCTGCAGGTTTGTCCTGCAGCCGGGGGCCATGCTGGGCTGGGAGATGGAGCAGGAGAGAGGGGGAAAGGGGCACTGACTACCTCCTCACCTGCCTGCGTGTCCCGGGGAATCTTTCCCTTAAGCTCAGCCTTCTCCTCCATCTGGCAGTGGTTTTGAGATGGGAAATTCTGTTTTGGGAGGAAAACAAGAGATGAGTGCATTGAGTTTTGCACTGGTTTGCGGGCAAACCAGGTGGGAATCTAAGCCAGAATTACAATTTAATAAGAAAATTAAGATCAAGGCAATGATACAGAAACACGGCCTTAAACTGACACAGTCAGGATATAACCTGACACCCTGTTGCTCAGGGTGGTAGCAGCAGTCCCAATAAATGGTGGCTGCTGTTCTGTTGCAGTGATGAAGTGATTCTGTCAAAGTAGTGATCCTGTAGGAGGGTCTGGTCTTCCTCTGAAGGTCCAGTGGTGCTTATGGAGCTCTTGTCCTCTGGGAACCCAGTACGCAAGGTGCTACCGGTGTTGCAAGGCTCAGCTTATATCCAGGTAGGAATTATTGGCTCATCCCCCTGGGCGGAGCATCCCACAATGGGATGATGTCATTTTATCAGCCCTGCAGGGACACTCAATGGCCCATTCACTGAAGATAGCCCCTGGAGGTTGTTATCATGGCTCATACATGGAAGAGATAAAGAACACTGCCCTGTCACACTTGCCCCACCCCAGGGGAGGTCTCTGTCCCTGTCATTCCCTTGTTGTCCCCCCTTTTCTCTTCTCTTTCCATGTCTCTCTCTACCTCACATTTACTGTTCAATACAATCCACTTTGGATTTGGTCTTGGTAGCACCTTAATTGGGGCAGAGGCATTTCTCTAACAATTTTCTTAACCAGATTGCGACATTATTTTGGCACAGCGAGTTTAGGCACTGTTCTCTGACTCCAAGTGCCTTGGATAACAGCATGGTTCCCTCCTCTGAAGAGGTTGTGGTCCTCTCTGGAGGAATTCTTAGAAATTTGGATGCAGCTACATCTGAGCAACTTAGGAAAGAATGGATGAGGAAAATGGCTGTTGTGGGTGGCCAGTGTAAAGAAAATGTTTTGTTCTCCTTCCTTGAAAAGTTTGTTAAAAACACTGGAGGAAAGGGAGCAAATGATACCAGTGAGACTGACAAGGTTCACTCACCCCATGGTGAGGAACACAAGGCTGCTAAAAGTCGCACAAGAAGTCCAGCTCAAGTAGCTAAATTTCTGCATAAGTGCCAAATTCACAGGCTTAGGGGCTTTGCCACATATGAGAATCATTATTCTCTTCAACCCTGTCACCCTTGTGACAGCCCCACAGTGCTTTCTCTTCCTTTTAATCTGTGTTGGGCCGAATTTCCACTTTTCTTTTATGGGAACCTGCCAGCAGCTGAGCTGGAGCTGTGCAGGAACCAATGAAACTTGGAATTGCCACAGAATTGCTTCTATTATCGGTTTATTCATGTTTGGGATTTATTTGCATTTTCATCATATGTGACTTTCTGGAAAATCAAATATTCATCAAAATGATTAATGCAGAGTTAAATTTAATTTCTGCCAATTTTATTTTGTCCAGTGCCCAGGAGATGCTCAAGGGGTCTCTGCCTCACCCTGGAGGATGCTTGGGAGGGGCTTGTGGGGGCTGTCCCTGTCCCTGTCCCTGTCACCCCAGGCCATTCCCCAGGGCGTCTTCATCATTCTCACCCCAGGGAATGCCTGGGGGCTCTCCCTCCCTCTCATCCCTGTGCCAGGGGGTGCTCGGCCCAGTCTCTGTCCCTCGCAGCCCAGGGGATGCTCGGGGGTCTCTGTCCCCTTGCCCTGGGGGATGCTCAGGGGGTCTCCATCCCTCTGGCCTCAGGGAATGCTTGTGTAGGGCTGGGGACCAGGGGCTCTGTGTCCCTCTCACTGCTGAGGGTGCTCGGGGCTGGGGGGCTCTCCAACCTTCTCATCCATGGGGAGGCCGGGGGGGTCTCTGTCCCTCTCAGCCCTGGTGTGACCCCACCCAAACATCATCGGGCTCAGAGGGACAGAGACACCCCCAAACCCCCAGAACAGCTGAACCTGGGATTTGGTTTGGGGCTGAGGATTTAGGATAGGGCTGGATTTGGGGGTGGAGTTGGAGTTAGGGCTGAGATTTGGATTAGAACTGGGATTGGGGTTAAGGCTAGACATGGGATTGGCTTTAGGGCTGGGATTGGGAATGGGTCTGAGGCTAGACGAGTCTGTGACTGGGATGAGATTAAATACAGAACTGTGAGTGTGTCTAAACATGGAGTGAGATTGAGACTAGGATCAGGGCCAGGTTTGGGACTGAGCTCACCCCGAGCGGGACAGGGGGGATGTCACTGCAGGATGTCCCTGGCATTGTCCCAGCCCTCCTCAGGCACCTCCAAACCTGGAGGGCAGCTGGGTGCTCCAAGATCCAGGTGCTCCCACCCTGCCCTTCAATACCAGGCGAGCATTCCCTGAGGGTAGTACACTAACCCACTCTCCTGGATTGCCAAACAGATTGTATTCTCTTTGCCATCTGTATGGCAGTTGTCTTCTATTAACTGGGCAGTTTTCCTTATCTCTTCAACACCCAATCCTCCCTCTGGGCAGACATCTGCTGATAAAGGCTATTGAATGGCACTGCATGACTGATAAGAACTACAGCATCCTATTGTGAGATGCTCTGCCCAGAGGGGAGAGCCAAGCATTCCTACCCAGATATAATCTTGAAATTCTGGAACACCAGCATGGCTTTCTCCACTGGATTTCCCAGAGGAACAGCAGCTGCCTCTTCCACTGGATCTTCAGAGGAAGACTGCACCTTTCTACAGGATCCCTGCTCCAGCAGAACCACTCCTGGCACTCCAGGAGGACTGCAGCCACCATTCCAATTGGACTGCTACCAACACCCTGAGCAACAGGGTGTCAGGTTGTGTTCTGACTCTGTCAGTGTTGTCTTGCTTTACTGCATTGTTTATTTTATATTTTTATTGTTTCCCTAATAAAGAACTGTTATTCCTGCTCCCATATTTTTTCCTGAGAGCCCCTTAATTTAAAATTTATAACAATTCAGGGGGAGGGGGTTCACATTTTGCTTTTAGGAGAGGCTTCTGCCTTCCTCAGCAGATATCTGTCTTTCCAAACCAAGATGGAGTGACATCAATCTCTGCTTAATAACTGGTTTTGCTTTAATGCAGTTACATTGAAATCACTTCCTAGTATATGATATAATATGATATGATATGATATGATATATATGATATATAATATGTTGCAGCTGTTATACCTCGGAGTAAATTTTTCTGATTAAGACAATATTGTCTAATCATTACCATAATAGATAATATATATCTACAGAAATCTATATGTTTGCCATCCTTAATCCTATATATTGGTTATAATATATATATAATATATGTATAATATATAAAAATATATAAAAATAAATAAATATAGATAGGTAGATGATAGATAGATAGATAGATAGATAGATAGATAGATAATATAGATAATATATAGGTTATATATCTCTGGTTTGCCATTCTTAATCCCGTGGGACAAATTCTATAAAGGATTCATTCCACCTTTATAATTCTTTACATGCAAAATCTTGAAAGTCTGGGACTAGGATTGGAAACAGCTGCTCTAAGGCTCCTCTCACAAAAAGAAGTTTAGAAAGCTTGGAGGTCCTTGCAGGTGTTTGGAGATCTGTGGGAACCATTGGGGGTCGAATTTACAGCTCAATTAACAGACAATAACCGCCCTACCTGTGACAAATGGCAAATAGAATACACACATTATCTTTCAAACCAGAACAACAGGAATTCAAATTAATAGAATGTAACATAACATTGCTCAAATCTAACAATAATGAAGCTTAACTTTTCTTAATCTTACCAACCCTGAATTTGCATTAAATTAAACATCGTGGAATCAAAAATTAATATCCTTAAAAGTTATACGTACAACAAAATTTAACTTATTCTGATGCCATTAATGGAAATAAGGCACTGAAAAGTTGAACAATCTGCGATTGAAATAACAGCATGAAGGATTTACTGGAGGGATTAAAAGCATGTAATAAGTGTGTAATATTTTTATGTAATTTAGTTTTGAGAGAAGCCCATGGTAGCCACAAATTTTATGCAAGCATAAATTTACAAAGACCTATTAAAGTGCAGTTTTATTGAAAGAAACAACAATGTGGAATTCGGCAAACTGCCCAGCAAACCAGCAGCTTTTTGAAATTGTATTTAGTGTCATTCCAGAGGGTCGATTTACCAGCATTTCTGTTAAAGGACCTCCGACAAGTGCTGTGGTGGGGGGGCCTGGTGGAGCCGCACCGGGGGCTCGGGGGAACCGCGCCGGGAGCAGCCGAGCCACGCACCCCAAACCGCCCGCGGTTCCCCCTCCTGCCCCAGAGCCTGTGAATGTGCCTCCGTGCCACAGGGAAGGGGCAGGAGATCCCCCAGTGCATCCCCAGCAGGACGGCGTTGGCAGTGGGGTTGTCCTGCAGCCAGGAGCCATGCTGGGCTGGGAGATGGAGCAGGAGAGAGGGGGAAGGGGGCACTGACTTCCTCCTCACCTGCCTGAGTGTCTCAGGGCATCTTCCTCTTCCTTGCAGCCTTCTCCTCTATTGGGCCAAGATTTGGGAAGGGGAAATCCTGGTTTGGGGAAAAACAAGGGATGAGCACAGTGTGTCTGAAGGTCCTTTGCCCAAGTCCATCCCTAGAAGTCACCTGGTATCCATAAAAACCTTGAAAAGCAAAAGTGAATCAAAAAAAGCCACCAGGAGTGTCCCATTTCCAGTCTCATCCCTCTGGGGTTCTGGTGGTCCCCTGTCTCATGGCTGCCAAGGATCCCAGAGCACATGTGGATCCCCCCTCTCCAGGCTCCTGCTTAGGGATGCTGGGGGGTTTTGGGGTCCCAGGCTCCCTCTCTCCAGCCTCCCCCAATCCAGTCACTTGGGGCTCTCTCCTCTCCCCACTGCCCTGTCCCGGTTTAGGGCAAATTTGGGAGAAAACCTAGAAAAGGGGTTTCCTCTAGAAAGCAAATTCAAGCAGCCTCTCCCCCAATCAGTTTGGGAAAAGATTTCTTTGGAGAAAAGTGGAAAAACCTGGTTATTTAAAAGACAAAGCATTTATGAGCACAGCAAATGACGAATATTAAACAATAAAATCTCTTGACGCTCCAAAAGAGATGACAAACTCAGAAAGTCCCTCTGTGGGCTGTAGCTCTGCTCACTCAGTCTCTTATCAGTTTCTCCATCACTGGAAATGCCGTGGACCAGGCTCGGGCCAATGGGCCACAGGTGGAGCTGCCAGTGCTCTTCTGGATGTTCAGAGCAGGTTTAAACAGCTCTAAAGTAAAAGAAAAACTACAGTCCAGGGCACTTATCTGCCTTAGAGAGCTAAGAATGAAATAAAACCAAAGGAGAGCCCTGTCCTGCAATCTGTCCAGCAGCCGGAATATGGAGGAGTGCAGTTTCTAAAAAACCTGCTCACTTCCTGCCTCCCTTCGATCTCAGAACCAGCCTTAAAGGTGCAGAACTCATTTCTGGGCTAAATAGATGAAGAGGGTATGAGCATGATCCCAGGTCCAGCCCTTCTGGGGGTTTGGGGGTGTCTCTGTCCCTCTGAGCCCGATGATGTTTGGGTGGGGTCACACCAGGGCTGAGAGGGACAGAGACCCCCCCCGGCCTCCCAGGGATGAGAAGGTTGGAGAGCCCCCCCAGCCCCGAGCACCCTCAGCGGTGAGAGGGACACAGAGCCCCTGGTCCCCAGCCCTGCACAGGCATTCCCTGAGGCCAGAGGGATGGAGACCCCCCGAGCATCCCCCAGGAGGAGGGGACAGAGACCCCTGAGTATCCCTGGGCTGAGAGGGACAGAGACTGCCCTGAACAACCCCTGGCAACCCCTGGGTGAGAAGGAGGGAGACCCCTCTGGAATTCCCTGGGGTGAGAATAATGGAGACCTCCTGGGGAATGGCCTGGGGTGACAGGGACAGGGGCACCCCCTGGGGAATGGACTGGGGTGACAGGGACAGGGACAACCCCCTCAAGCGTCTCCCAAGCATCCCCCAGGGCAAAAGGCACAGAGACCCCTTGAGCATCCCCTGGGCACTGGACAAAATAAACTTGGCAGAAATCAAACTTAACTCTACATAAATCACTTTGATGAATATTTCATTTTCCCACAAGTCACATGTGATGAAAATGCAAACAAATCCCAAACATTAATAAACTGACAATAGAAGTAATTCTGCAGCAATTCCAAGTTTCATCGGTTCCTGCACAGTTCCAGCTCAGCTGCTGGCAGGTTCCCATAACAGAAAAGTGGAAATTTGGACCAATACAGGTTGTTAAAAGGAAGGAAATTTCTGTATAGCGACCACAAAGGTTATAGGGACAAAGAGAATAATGATTCTCACATTTGGCAAAGTCCTAAACCCTCTCAATTGGGGAGTTATTTGGAAATTTAGCTAGCTGAACTGGGCTTCTTGTAGGACTTTTAGCAGCCTTGTTTTCCTCACCTTGGGGTGAATGAACCTTGTCAGCCTCTCTGGTATCATTCACTCCCTTTTCTCCAGTGATTTTAACAAACTTTTCAAGAAAGGACAAGAAAATATTTTCATTACACTGGCCACCCACAACAGCCATTTTCCTCCTCAGTTCTCCCATAAATCCCTCAGAGAAAGCTGCATCCAAGTTTCCAAGACTTCCTCCAGAAAGAGCCACAAGCTCCTCAGAGGAGGGAACCATGCTGTTGTCAAAGGCACTTGAGGTCAGAGAACAGTGCCTAAACTCCCTGTGCCAAAATAATGTCACAATCTAGTTAAGGAAACTATTGGAGAGATGCCTCTGCCCCAATTAAGGTGCTAATGAGACCATATCCAAAGTGGATTGTATTGAACAGTAAATGTGAGGTAAAGAGAGAGAGATGAAAAGAAAGAGAAAAGGGGGGAGAGCAAGAGACAGGGACAGAGAGCCTCACTGGGGCGGGGCAAGTGTGACATTGTCCCCTGTGTGCATTGCCTTCCCAGAGTGGGGGTTTTACACCTGAGCCAGTTTGGGTAAGGGGGGTGGTGTTCACCCCCCCAGCAGGTATTACCCCACTGTTTCAGGTTACAGTGCAAGATGTAACCAAATGCATGTTTTCAATCACCGTCTTGACAAACTGTTATAAACAGGCGGGGCAGTGTTCTTTATCTCTTCCATGACTCAGCCCTGATAACGCCCTGCAGGGACTCCCTTCTGTGAATGGGCCATTGAGTGTCACTGCAGGACTGATAGAATGACATCATCCTATTGTGGGATGCTCCACCCAGGGGGAGGAGCCAAGCATTCCTACCTGGATATAAACTGAGCCTTGCAACACCAGTAGCACCATGCCTACCGAATTCCCAGAGGACAAGAGCTCCATAAGCACCACTGGACCTTCAGAGGAAGACCAGACCCTTCTACAGGATCACTGCTTTGATGGAATCACGATCATCACTCCAACAGGACTGCAGCCACCATTTAATGGGACTGCTACCAGCACCCTGAGCAACAGGGTGCCAGGTTATATCCTGACTGTGTCAGTTTAAGGCCGTGTTTCTGTATCATTGCCTTGATCTTAATTTTCTTGTTAAATTGTAATTCTGGCTTAGATTCTCCCCCTGGTTTGACCTCAAACCAGTACAAAACTGAATGCACTAATCTCTTGTTTTCCTCCCAAAACAGAATTTCACATCCCAAACCCACTGCCAGATGGAGGAGAAGGCTGCAAGGAAGAGGAAGATGCCCCGAGACACTCAGGCATGTGAGGAGGAAGTCAGGGCCCCTTTCCTTATTTCTCCTGCTTCATCTTCCAGCCCAGCACAGCCCAAGGCTGCAGGACAGCCCCTCTGCCAACACTGTCCTGCTGGGGATGCACTGGGGGGATTTCCTTTCCCTTCCCTCTGGCACAGAGGCAAATCCCATCCTCTCCTTTCCCTGTCTTCCTCAGACAACAAGCTGAGAATAGAGACCAGGGAGGAGAAATCCCCATGGCAGAACCTCGTGGAAGAGGCAGATTTGAGCAGCTCCATGGCACAGGAATCTAACAAGGAGGAAAATTCCCTGAGATCCCACAGGAGGAGGGGCTTCAAACCCAGCCCAGGGTGCTCTGAGGAGGAAAGACCCACCCTGTGCCAGGAAAATGGACAGAGCTTCAGGCAGGGATCGGAGCTGGTGGTCCATAAGCAGCTTCATGATGGGGAGAAGCCCTACAAGTGCTTGGAGTGTGGGAAGAGCTTCAGATGGAGCAGCACCCTGATCTGCCATCAGATGATCCACACTGGGGAATGGCCCTACGAGTTTGGGGAGTGTGGGAAGGGCTTCAGCTACAGATCCACCCTTGTGACCCACCAACGCATCCACACTGGGGAGAGGCCCTATGAGTGTCCTGAGTGTCAGAAGAGATTTCAGACCCGCTCCAATCTCCTCAGGCACCAAAGGATTCACACCGATGAGAGGCCCTTCCTCTGCCCTGACTGCGGGAAGGGCTTCAAGCGCAATTCCCACCTCGTCACCCACCGGCGCATCCACACTGGGGAGAGGCCCTACGAGTGCTGCACGTGTCAGAAGAGGTTTCAGACCAGCTCAAATCTCCACCTGCATGAGCGCATTCATACAGAGGAGAGGCACTTCTGCTGCCCTGACTGTGGGAAGGGCTTCAAGAACAACTTCACCCTCGTCAGGCACCAGCACATCCACACTGGGGAGAGGCCCTACGAGTGTCCCCAGTGTGGGAAGAGCTTCACCCAGAGCTCTCACTTGACCAGACACCAATGGAGTCACTGGTAAGGGAAGCCCTCCAAATTCCCCAACTGCAGGGAGAGCTTCATGCACTGCTGCAGTTTCATCCCCCATTGGAGGACCCATGTTGGAAAGAGCCCTGGTGATCCATGTTCCCTGTGATCCATGCTGGGAAGACACCTGTCCCTTTTCCTGCCCCTGCCAATGACATGATATGGAATCAAATAACATGACGTGGCCATGGCCGTGACATTCCATTCACTCCCACCTCAGGTCATTGGCAGGGGCAGGAAAGGGAGTCTCTCTCTCCCCTCGAGGAGAAGGGTGTTCTTTCAGGCTGGAGGAAATTCTGTCCAGGAAGAGGCCGTCAGCTGAGTTGTAGTTTTCCATTTCTCTTGTCCCTTTTTTTATGAATATTGTTGCTGTTCGTGTTTGTTCCTGATCTTGCTGCTGTTCTCAATAAATTGTTCCTATCCTAGCCCAGGATCTTTGCCTTCTGTGCTTTCCATGGGAGGCAGGAGGGCAGCAATAGGCAGCGCGGTTTTAGGGGGTGCAGGAAATTGGGGAATCCCATTCCTGAGATCTGCCCTGTGGAAACCAAGCATCCCAGCTGGTCCCAGCCCTGGTTGCCTTCTAAGGATCAGATTTGTCACAGAGGGGTTCCATGGGGACTTTCCAAGAGTCTCCAGGCTGTTCAAAAGCTGGAATATCACAGGCAGAGACAGGAGCTCCATGGATACCTCCCAGGGGTTTCTGGGGATGGTAAAGAGCCCTGTGCTCAGAGGCAGTCTCAGCCATTCCATGATGACATCCCAGGGCATCTTGGGCTGCAAAGGCACCGATCTGTCACAGGTACTCACGGGGGCTCCACGGTGACATCCCGGGAGTCCCCAGGCTGCCAAAGAGCCGGGATGTCCCAGACACTCCCAGGGGCTCCAGTCATGGTCACAGTGGGAGCTTCAGGCAAAAGATTTAGTTCTTTATTGGAGAAACTCCTGCTGAGTCATGAGGTGGAGAAATGACCCCCAACAGCCACCATGGATCCTGAAACCCCTGCAGGGTCTCTAGACCTCTAAAATTCCTTCTGAAAGAGGAGACTGGGAGCAGCTGGATCGAATCCCAGCCCCAGACTTTGTCAAAGGTGTAGAGATTGCACAGGTGGAATGGAACCTTAATGCAATTTGTCCCACAGGATTAAGGATGGAATACCAGATATATTTATATAAATATGGGTCTGATTGATTCTGATCATGATTAGAAGAAAGAACTTAACCACAGTTATTTACTCCACAGTATAGGTTCTATAACAATTATTAGAATATTCTGCTCTAGGAAGCAATTTTGCAGTCAACAGGGCTTGGCTGGAGTTGTTGGAGCCCATTGCAGGCAGAGAGAGCCTCCTGCTCCAGCAGGAACTGCCTTTCCTGTGCCAGGAGCAGGGCAGGTCCCGCTGCAGGAAAAGCCCCAGGCCAGCCCCAGCACAGGGAAGGGCTCAGGCACAAGGGCAGAGTGCCGTGCTGGGAGCTGTGCCAGGCAGAGCCTGAGGCACCAAAGGCACCTTGGCAGCAGCAGCTGCTTGCAGGCCATGGCCAGAAGCCTCCCTTGGCAGCCCGGCCTGGTGGCCAGCACTGCAGAGCTGCTGCCTCAGGGCTCATTTCTGCCTGGGCTCTGAAAAGCCACTTCTGCTCCAGGAGCCTGCCTGGGAAGCCATTGGCCCCAGCACCTTGGGGACAAGATATGAATGAGAAAACTCTTCATGCCAGCAGAGACAAGGCAGGGGCAGAGGAAAGGGCAGAGCCAGGCCCAGGGGACAGGGCTGCCATGGTGATGGCTGTGAGGTCCCTGCCCCTGCAGCAGCCTGGCTGCCCTCAGCAGACATTCTGGCCAGAAGAGTTGTGAGGGCATCCAGCACATCAGAGAACCCACACAACAGGAATTCTGTCCTTGGGGATGAGGGGGTTTCTATGGGTCCGGTTGCACAAAGCTCCTGCTCTTGGACAATTCCGAGGATGAGGCATCTCCTTCTCTGGAAAAACAGTTGCAGTTTTGTGCCACTGTCATAATTTTAAAATATTTCCTCCTTTTAACAAATGTAAATCCATCCTCATTTAGTTCAGAGATATTGACCCTTGTTCTGTCACTGCAAGATTTGGGTTAAAATAACTTTGATCACTATTTTTCCATTTTCACAGACCTTGGAAAAGACTGAAAAATCTCCCAAGATGGGGTTTGGAGACCTCATCACATAACCAGGAGGGAGAGGCTGATGGCTCTGGGCTTAGTGGTGTTGAGATTGAAGACAGAACAGGAGTAGTTTGGGAGGGAGTGAAGGGTGGTATCAGAGACGAGTTTTTCTTGTAAAAAGCAGCTAGAGAAAGAAATAATGGCACCAAGGGTCTGGAGTGCCCCTACCCCATGAGGTAGGGATTCTACCCAGACAGACACCATCGGGTAAGGGGTGTAATTGAAAGCAGATTCCACCCCTCCACCCTCTGGAGTGTGCCTCTGCAATCCCGGGAAAAGACTCTCCACTCCATCTGGTCAAATAAGGAATGGCCCCAGAATGTTCTTCCTTTTCTGTACCCTCATTGGTTTAAATTCTACTGCAATGTCTCCAGCTTAGATTTTTTTTTTGTTGTCCTCCTTGATCCACTACTTTGCAGTCCCCTGCTCTTCCTGCTATTGAACTCCAACCCTAAACTTCACCCTTAACCCATGACCCCACCCCCTTAATTTCTTTTCTTGGGCTCTGGCACAATAAAGGATCCTGTGTATTGCTAAACCAAAAGCCATCCTGTTGCCTTCCTTTCCGTGTTAGTCATCGGTGCCTGCCTGAGGTCTGAGACTCCGGGGCCTGGAGGAGTTGTTGTGCTGCTTACTGCAGCAGAACACAACACAAGGGCAGCTGAGGAGGCCCAGACTGGACACCAGGAGAAATGAATTCCCTCGCCAGGGCAGGGCTGTGGTGCAACACATCCCCCAGAAGGAGCCTGGAGCAGCCCAAGGCTTTGTGTGGGCAGGCAGAGGCAGGCAGGAGGCAGAGCTGTCAGCAAAGGCAGGGGCCAGCCAGGTGGGGCAGCCGGGGGATGACGACAGCCTGCAGGGACAGAGGCGCAGGGCAGGGACACCGTAGGACAGCCTGGGCTGCACAGGGCACAGGGATGGGCAGCAGCTGCAAGGCCCTGACAGAGCCAACTTGGGCAGCACTTTGGCCATGGCAGACACAAAGAGCACCAAAGCCCCAGAGGGTCATTCAAGTCCTGCTGCTGTGTCTGTGCTGCTGAGCTGGGCCGGGCTCCTGGCCCAGAGGCAGCTCCTGGCAAGGGCAGTGCTGCAGAGAGACAGCTCTGGCCAGGAGCAGCTCCTGGGCACAGCCCAGCAGGGCTGGGGCACTGCCAGGGCAGCTCAGGGACACCAGCAGGGCACAGACAGAGCTGACAGGGGCTCAGCACTGGCAGGGGCTGGGGGATGTCCCAGAGGGGGCTGTGTCACAGCAGCACCTCTGTGGCTGTGTCCTAGAGGCACAGGGCAGCTGTGATGTCAGCAAGGGGCTGTGTGACAGCACAGAGTGGGCTGTGTGAAGTCACAGGTTGGGCTATGACATCACAGAGTTTGTTGTGTGAGGTCATTGAGTAGAAACAGCATCATAGAAGGAACTGTGTGACATCACAGAGCAGGCTGTGACATCATGGCATGGCTGTATGACATCATAGAGCAGGCTGTGATGTGAAACTGTGTGCTGTGACATTACAGAGTGTCAGTATGACATCACAGAGAGGATTGTGTAACATCACGGAGGGGGTTGTGACATCACAGAGTAGGATGTGAGGCCATGGAGTAGCCTCTGCCATCATGGAAGGTGGCTCTGTGACATCAGAGAGTGGGTTGTGACATCACCACGTGACTGAGTAACTTCACAGAGCCCGGTGTGACATCACAGAACAGACTGTGACATCACATGGTGACTTTGTGACATCACTGAGTCTTCTGTGACATCATAGAGTAGGCTCAGTGACATCATAGGCTGGACATCATAGAATGGATTCTGCCATCACAGGGTATCTGTGTGACATCACAGAGTATTCTGTGATATCATAGAATGCCTGTGTGACATCCCAGGGTATGTTGTGTGATATCACAACATTATCCATGAAATCATAATGTGGGATGTGACATTACAAAGAGGCTGTGTGCCATCACAGGAGCTGTGCGACATCACAGGGGCTGTGTTGTGTCACTGGGGAGGTCACTCTGCCCCAGCCCCCCTCACAGTTCCCCAGAGCAGTCCAACCCTGCTCGTGCACAGTGGGGTCCCCTGTCCCCCCGGGTCCCCCCGCCCCCGGCGCCGCAGCCTCCCCCAGAGGATGTTCCACGAGATCGACCCCAGAGCCTGACACGGGGACGGGGGGCCGGGACCCTGGGGGTGGGACAGGGGGACAGGGACCCCCCGGCAGTGTCCCCGTGTCCCCCAGGGCCAGAGCCTGGGCCAGGGCTCCTTCACCCTGTTATAAATGAGGGCTTGAGAGCGCTGAAAAAATCCCCAGCAAGGGATCAGTAACAACCAGATTTAATATTAAGTGACAGCACCACAAAGTTCCTTGGCAAGAGTCACTCCTGAGTGGACACTTCAGGCACACCAGGGAAATAAAGCAACAACAAAACCAAATCAAATCCAGACAATCAAACCAGAAATAAACCAAGAACTGACCCTGTGTGTGTGTGTGTGTGTGTGTGTGTGTGTGTGTGTGTGTGTGTGTGTCAACAGGACAGTGAGGGCAAGGATAAAAGGAATACGGCCTAAAAGCTGAACAGGACTAAACATAGCTCAAGCTTAACAGGACTTAACTTAACCTTAACCTTAAGTGATACCTTAAACTTCACAATTTAGCAAAAGTACAGCACTTAAGAGTATTTAACCTAACTTATGACCTATGACTTATCAATTTAAAAGAGGAATAACACTTAACAATATTCAACTTAGGTTATAACTTATATTAAACATAACAACTTAGCAAAAGAACCACCCTTAGTAGCATTTAACTTCACTTAGACCTCATGATTTAACCTCACTTACAGGCCTGACTGACTCAGCTATCCAAGGCACTCCAACCCCTCCGAGAGCAGCATTTCTGCCACATCTCCCCAGCACAGGCACTCCTGTGTGCACACAGACACAAAGAGTCAGTGCAAGGCACCTGTGAGAAATTCCCCCGAGGGCAGGAAATGCTCCCTGTGGATGCTTTGGCATCTCCCCAGCGGGTGAAGGGTTGAGCCTGGAGGAGTGGGGGGATCGGCCCAGGCTCCCTCGTTGTTCAGGATCCCCGAGTGCAGCAAACAGGAGAGTTCCCGGCTGGGAGAGGCCCCACTCAGAGGGAGTCGCTGGCCCAGGAGAGCTCCAAGGGGCTCCTTTTGCAGCGCTGTTTGTAGGGCCCCAAGAGAGGGGCTGCAGTCACAGCAATGGTTCATCCTGGCCGCACTTGGCATCAACAGCTTTCTTTGGCACTGTGAGAACAGGGATGTTGTGCCACTGAGGGAACAAAACCAGTTCCCAGGGCTGCTCCTACAGCAACCAGGAGCTGTTTGGGCAGCAGCAGTGCCTGGAGCAGACAGTGTTTGTGCTGAGCTGCAGAGGAGCTGAGCCCAGGGGCTGTTGGCCAAGGCCGAGGCCCAAGGAGCATTTCTGAGCTGGCAGGGCGGCCTGAGAAGGGGAGGGGGGAATGCAGCAGCACAGGCCCATGGAAGCAAGGGACCATTGTGACACTGTGGGACCCTCTGAGACCAAGGGACCATGGTGACACTGTGGGGCCCTGTGAGACCAAGGGACCATGGTGACACTGTGGGGCCCTGTGAGACCAAGGTACCATGGTGACACTATGGGACATCATGGAAAATTGTGGAGATAATTGTGACTTTGCAAGGCCTCATAGAACCATGGAGAGACCATTAAGACTCTTCACAGCCTCATGGAACCAGGGGGCCAATGTGACATTGAGGGGACTTATGGGATCATGGAGACCATTGTGACACTATGAGGCCCTGTGGAATAAGCAAAGCTTTGTGACGCTGTGAGACCATTGTGACACTGCGGATCCCCACAGAACCAAGAGGACCATTGTGTTACTGTGGGGCCTTGTGAAACAGAGGCCTTTGTGACACTGCAGGGCTGCATGCAACCAAAGGTCCACTGTGACATTGTGAGGCCTTGTGCCATCAGTGGTCCATTGTGACACTGTGGAGCCAGAGGAGACCATTGTGACGCTGCAGGGCTGCATGGAACCAAAGCTCCAGGGTGACACAGAGGGGCTTCCTGTCATCAACGCTCCATTGTGACATTGTGGAGGCAAAGGCGACCATTGTGACACTGCAAACCCCCAGGGTCCAAAGGTCCATTGTGACACATCAGGGCTCATGGAACAGAGAAGCCACGTGCCATTGCAGGGCCTGTGGAACCAAGGAGACCATTGCGACACTGCAAGGTCCCATGGAATCATTGGGACCATTGTGACACAATGGGGTCTGGTGGAACCTAGGGTCCATTCTGACATTGTGTGACCTCACTGAACCAAGGGGCCAGTGTGACCCTGCTGAACCCCATGGAATCAAGGCATCATTATGACACTGCGGGGCCCCATGGATTAAAGGCACCATTGTGACACTGCAAGGCCTCGTGTAACCAAGGTGTCATTGTGACACTATGGGGCCACATAGAACCAAGGCGACACAGAACAGCTCTGGCTGGTTTGGCGTCCTGTAGACTGCCTGACTGGTCCAGCTGACCTTGGTATGTCACATCTTATCTGCTGCTGAAACACTGGTGCCCTGTGTGGTAAAGAACTCTCCTTCTCCTCCAGGAACATATGGCCACAATTGGGATTTCACCTCCAAATTTCCTTATATCTAGGCATTGTTCCTGTAAGAATATTGCCAGGTCAAGTCTGGCCGGCAATGGTTTCATGAGGGTCACCTCTCACCTGTCCCCAAAACACTGGGAAAGGCTCTGTGCTTTATCATAGCATGGGTTCCGGCTGGGTAATTAATAATTAGCATTGACAACTCCATTATTCCAGAAGGCTGATCAATCACTTTAGTATACTATACTACACTATTAAGAAAAATCCATCACCCTTGCAGGCTGTCCAATTCAGCTTTGACCAGATAGGTCAATTGAATTTGTTAAAAGATTACCATCAAGTGCCCTCCCCCAACACAACTAAAACCAAACACCTACAAACTAGAACCCATACAAAATAACCCTACAACTAAAATTAAACACAAAAAACCCCAAAAACCAACCATAAAACGAGTCCGAACACAACCCAAGCACAACTCCCACCAGAAGTTACCAGCAGGTCAGGTGTTAATCCTTTCAATACTTCAATCCTCCCTCGAGTAAAATTAAAAAAAAATACAAGCATATGAAAAAACAACATGAAACCATCAAAGTCAGTAAAGAAGAATTTAAATCCCAAATAAAAATAAAAAAAACCAGAAAAAATACCTTAATCTTAAAAAGAAAATAATCTTATAAACTATGGAGAAAAAGCTCTTTTTCTTTATAACACATAAAACTATAAAAAATAAATTAATATCAAACAAAAACCTGCATATTAAAATAAACAAATGTTAAAATAACTGTAATTTCATCAAAAGTTTAAACAGAAAAAAAAGTAGTCCAGTACCCCCAAGAGAAGATCTCTATTCCCAGATATATAAGTAATTTTAAAAGTAAGTAATAAAAACTTTTACCTTTAAGGAACTCATCTTTAAAACAGTACCCCATACGTCAACATGGCCCATCAACAAGCTGTAAAAAAAACCTTGTAGCAATAAAAACGACTTCACAATAACAAAGTTCCCCAGACAACTGTTATCCATGACAAAATTAAGAGCCACAAAAAAATCTAGTTTTTCCTCTTGTAAACCAAATCTCTAAACCTTAAAAAGAAAAATTTCTCTCCCTAAGAAAACTAAAAAAGACTATTCTAGAAAGAATAAACTAACTAGAAATTTTAAGTTTAGTTTCTTTACACTGTCAGTAAAAAAAAAAGGTCTAAAGCAAAAACATGTTCTAAAGAGTTTATTTTAATTCTTACTACATTTTTCCTTTATTTACTTATAATAAAATTTTATTTATACCCACTTATAATTTTAAACTTACTTTACTTTTCTCCTAATCCTATTTCACAAAAAAATAAATACATAAATAATTAACCGACACTAAAATCCACCTCACTCATCAATGCATTAACTAAGAAATCTAAAAATTAGAAAAATCTTAATTTAAAAAACTAAAATCGCTACAATCTCATACTAAACTTTTTGCCAAAGTTTCTCTGATTTTCTAAAGTTGCTACTAAAGGCTGTTTGGTTATTTTGAGCTCCTGAGAACCTCTTGTTGGTATTTCTCCAGTGAGTCCAACTCAGAATACACAAGTAATTGTAATTCCTTTTAAATATCTCATTGAGAAAGTTGTTTGGGGGATGGGAGTCAGGGCTTGTCTGTCTTGCTTGGCACAGCCCAGGCAGGGCTTTCCCAGCCACATTCCACATTCCATTGCCCACCTGGAGCCGCTGCTGCCTCTGAGTTCTGCTGGTCCAGCCCCAGGGACGCTCTCCTTGTCTGCCCATTCCCCCACAGTCTCTGGGCAGGGATGGCCTCAGTGGGGGCTGCTGACATCCTCAGCACCTTGGAGGCTGCTGCTGGATTTCACTGCTCCAGAGGCTTGTTCAGCCTTCAGCTCTTCAGTGCAGGAATTCAGTGTCCCAGGGCTCATTAACATTGAAAACACCTTAACAAGCCAAGCCTCTGGGAATAATTTGATTTCAGATTTCAAATAATTTCTGGCTAATTATACAGATTTCAGAAGCCTATTCAAACTGAATATATTCTATTTAAAACGACAGTGAGAAAACATTTTTTAGGTCCTGTTTAGGTTTTTTTTTTCTCTTAACAAACTGATATGTGCAATCTCCAATTGACACTGAATCCAAGTACCTCCTCATGCAGTCTGAATAGATATGAAAATCAAGACACTTCATGGCTGACAATCAATCAGACTCTGTCCCTACGCCCACCCCATCATTTCCCCCATCCAAGCCCTGGCACTCAGAACAGCCTTGTGCAAATCTCAGCTCCCTCCAGCCCAGGCTGCACCTGCAGCTTTCAGCTCCTTGGCTCCAATTCCTACCTGCTTTCCTTGGAGAAGGAGCTGCCCCAGACACAGAGGGATGTTCATTGATTGTCAACCAATAAAGCCAAGGGAAGGCACAGCTCCATCAAATGCAAAAGTCATTCTTCTCCCTGGCTCTGCCCTGCCCCTGATCCCCACAGCCTGTCCTGCTTCCTTCATCCCTCCTTTGCCAGGCACTTTCTGGGACAAGGGAGCTCTGCTCTGGCTATGGAGGGAGATCCAAGTGCAGCCACTGGAGTGGGAACCACAACTCATCAGGTTTGTGCCCTTTGAGGGACCAGAAACTGGTGAGACTCAGAGGCACAGAAGGGTTTCTCTTCATGGCACACATCAAAAATGTGAGCATGATAAAATTGAATAAACATTAAAACCCTTCCCTGAGCTCCTTGTGACAGTAACATCTGACATGTCCACCATCCACAAGGGATTGCCATACAGGAAGGATTTTAGACAATGACTTAGGAAGAGGTGATATAAAAGATAAAAATACAACTAAGATGCTGACTAAGAAGGTATTTAAAGTTTTGAAAATTTGGGCAACTCCCTGATGCTCAAAGCATGAGGCCAGTCAAGGGAGACACATTGGAATAACCAGAGAACAGCTGCAGGAGGAAATCTGGGAGCAAGGGGAAGGGCAAAGATCCAGCTGCTCTAAATGAAGAGATGTCCTTAGACACGGGCATTTAACCAGGAGAGCTGGAAACACCTGAAGGAAGAGGGCTGTGAAATACTAGACTGAATGTTGCTGGCAAATGTAGAGGGGAAGATCAGTATTTTTTCTCCTGCCATCAGTAGAAGAATCCATGAGATCCAGGAAACTCCTGTTCCTGGTGGGAAAACTTTGCCATTTTTTATAAGTACTCAAGTAATCCAGATAAAAAATATTTTCTGGTATATTATGAAAATAACAGGTATTAAAACCTGTGCCCCTTTCCAGGCAGACATCAGCTGTGTGCCCATGAACAGGCAGTGCCACTTGTGCCCTGAGGGGCCCAGCTGGGATTGGATCTCTCTGAGAGCACCTGAGGGAGAGCAGAGCACCTTGCAAACTGCAGGTCCCTGCCAGCCCCGCAGGGCTCCTGTCCCATCAACATCTGCTCTGCTGCCAATCACAGCTGGGATAGCACCGCCCCTGCTGTGTGATTGACAGCTCTGCCAGGGCTGGGGCCAGGGCTCTGTCCCACCATAAACCAAGGCCTGACCCGGCCCTGGCCCCACACGGGTATTCCGAGCATCCCGAAGTGTCTCGGGACATCAATCTCATCCAGCCTCTGACAGCGACCACGGTGACACTCTGGAACCTCATGGAACCAAGGGTCACTGTGACGATGCGGGTCCAAGGAAACTATGGTGGGACTGTGGAACTTCATGGAATCAAGGAAACCATTGTGCAGTTCAGGGGCCCTGTGGAAGCAAGGGTCAATGATCAAACTGTGGGGCCCATAGAAACAAGGAGCCATTGTGACACAGCAGGGCCACATGGAGCCAAGGGACCACTGTGACTCTGTTGGGGCTCATGAAACCAAGAAGCCATTGTGACATTGCCAGACTTCATGGAATCAAGGAGACCATTGTGATGGTGTGGGGACCCATGATATCAGCAGAACATGGAACAGGTCTGCCTGCTTTGGCCTCCTGGGGCCTGTCTGACAGGTCCCGCTGAATTTGACATGTCAAGGGCCACTTCCCATCTGACTGTGAAGCACTGGGGCTCTGTGCTTTCCTTTCTATGGAAAAGAACTATCTTTCTTGTCCAGGCTCCCATGGCTTAAATTAGGATTGCTCCTCTAAAATTCCCTATATCCAAGGCTTTCTCCCAGACAAAATCTGCCAATACAGTCAAGTCTGGCTTGCCTTGGCCTCTGGTGGTTTCCTCTCATCTTCCCCTCGGGCTTGGCTGTTTTCTTCCTGTGGAGACCACGGAGACACCATGGGGCATTGTGGAGCCAAAGGGCGTTGTTACACTGCAGGAACTTGTGGAACCAAGGGGTTCATTGTGACACTGAGGGGTCTTGAGGAACCATGGGATCATTGTGACACTTTGGGGTCTTGTGAAATGCAGGGCCATTGTGACACTGCAGAGTACCATGGATCCAAGGGACCAGTGTGACAGTGTGGAGCCTCACAGAACCAAGGACATCATTGTGACTCTGTTGAGCCGCATGATCCCAAGGGGCCAGTGTGAAGCAGCAGGGCTTTGTGGAACCAAGAGGCCATTGTTGCATTTCAGGGCCTCATGGAGCCAAAGGGCCGTTGTGATCCTGTGGGGCACCATGGATCCATGGAGACCATTGTGGCACTGCAAGGCCCCATGGAATCATTGTGACACTCTGGGGCCCCAGGGAACCAAAGAGCCATTGTGACTCTGCAGGGCCTCATGGAGGGAAGGGGTCATTGTGACACAGTGGGAAGCTGTGGAACCATTGTTGCACTACTGGGCCCCAACAGAACCAAGGGCCATGGTGACACAGCAGGGCTTCATGGAACACAAACACCATTATGACACTGTGGGGCCTTTGGGAACCCTGGAGACCATTAAGATCCTTAAGCCCTTGTGTAACCAAGGGGCCATTATAATGCCACAGGACATCATGGAAGCAAGAGAACCACTGTGATGTTGCTCGACTCATGGAAGCATAGAGCCATTGTGACACTGCAGGGCCCTGTGGAACCAAGAGAACACAAAATAGGTCTGGCTGCCTTGGCCTCCCAGGAGTCACCTGACAGGTCTGGCTGACCTTGGAATGTGGAAGGCCGCTCCCATCTGCCTCTGAAACACTGGGGCTCTGGGCTTTCCCTTGTATGGAAAAGAACTGTCCATCTTTTCCAGGTATCCATGGCCAAAATTAGGATTCCACCTCCAAATTTCTGTGTATCCAAGGATTGCTGCCAGAGAAAAGCTACCAGGACAGACAGGTCTGGCTGGTCTTTAACTCCTGAGTGCCAGTACTGACCTGTTTTCCAGTCACTGGAAAGGGCTCTATGCTATTCTTTTTGTGGAAAAACATCATCCTCCTCCAGGCACAAATGTCTGACATTAGGATTCCACATTCATAATTTTGAATATCTAAGGGTTGCTCCCAGACAAACCTGCCAGGACAGACAGGTCAGGCTTGCCTTGGCCTCTGGTGGCTGCCATTCATCAGCTCCTGAAACATGGGGGTTCTGTGGTTTCCTTCTTATGAAGTCCAATGTGACACTTTGTGGCATTCTGAAATGAAGGGGCCATTGTGACACTGCAGAGCACCATGGATCCAAGGGACCATTGTGACACTCTGGAGCCTTGTGGAACCAAGGACATCACTGTGGCTCTGTTGGGCCCCATGGTCCCCAGGGGCCAGTGCAAAGCAGCAGTGTGGGAGTTAGCCCGGCTGTAACACAGAGTCAGCCAGATTTTGTCCTGGAAGAACCAGGAATGAGTTTCAAGTCCTGGGAGTCATTCGTTTAACTTAGGATGAGCTTGGGAATTCTCCCATAAGTCTTTAGTGTTGTTATGCTAAGTTGTCCAAGTTCTGCTTCCCTACTGCTTACTTGTTTCCCCTATATGGGTACTGTTCTAGAGTGTTCCACCCCCAAGTGTATGTATTGTTGCTTTGTCTCAGGTCTTTGGATCTTCCCCTCATACTGGGCTTGACTTCTCCATGTTTTTTGTTTTTCACCCCATTATTGGAGTTCTTTTTGGGCAACTCCATTGAACCCGCTCCTTTTCATTTTCACCAACTTCACTCTTAAGTCAGGGAACCAGAGAGTTTTGTCGCAGCCACCCTCACTGCGACATCTAGCCCCTGAGCAGGGACCCTGACATTCAGTTGCGTCAGCTGGGGTTAGCTGAGAGATAGGCCAGAGCTCCCCGGGATTGTGGATTGTGCCTGGCCCAGTGGATTTCCCATCACTTTGAGGGACCTGAGCCAGCATGGGTGGGGATGATGACGGTTTCCTCCTGTGGAGGATTGCAGGTGGGTTTGGGAAAATGCAGGACATTTATTATCCATTTTGCCACCGTGTTTTTAAAATACGGATCCACATCCCATAATTGATTTGGGGCGTTCCAGTGGCTGTTCCCCCCCAAGGAGAGGGACAAAAATGGGTGGTCAGTTGTCCAATGTAGAAAGCAGCTTATATGGACACTTCAAGTTAATTCTCACTGATCATGACAAAATATTTTCAAAGAACAAATTAAAATCAATTGTGAGGTGGATCATTCAAAATTTTCCAGACACTGGGAAATTGCTGACGAAATCCATACCACTGAATTTTGTGACTCTGTGGGATTTAAATTGTACAACCTTTCAATCAAAAGGGACCCCACTGCAACCTGCATGCTCCCCTTCTTCTACACCATCCTTGAGACCCTTCACCAGCAAGCTGTGTGTTGAAAACTTGATCCATCAGTCACTCCTAAACCAGGCACTCCCCTGAAACCTGCCTTTCTTGGACTTTCCATGATGGTGCAAGATGGCAATGGCCACGTTGTCTTGGAGCATTGTGCCCTGGAGACCCAAGATGGAAGAAGCCCGAATGTGGCTCGGGAGCCTGGCCATCCTCCCTCCATCTTGGCTCCTCCACCTCCTGCTACCACAACCTTCTCTTCCACTCTGAACGAACCTCCAGACTCCACCCCTGTGCCTGCAGGTCACGCCTCCACTGTCATTCATTCCACCTCCACCCTGGGCCACAGCTCCAGAAAATGACAAAATGGCAGCGCCCTTTACTCACCCTCTGGCAACAATATAAACCCCATGGTCAAAGATACTAAGCCAAACTGTCACACTATTTCTAATCCAAGTGTTTCTGCTCCAAGTTATTCTTCCTCCCCAGAAGACAGTTTGGATTCCCCAGAGCCACCTCTCCCCTCAACCCTAGAAGATCCCTGGGAAAGGATCTGGAAGGAAGCAGTTAAGGAAGGAGACTGGCAAATAGTCTTGAAACTCCTCATTGCCCCAGGACATGATGGAAGAAGGGAGCAGAATCTCAGGTATCAGCCATTGGTTTACGGGGAAATCAAGGAGCTGTGCAGGGCAGCTAAAGACTAGAGGCAGGACTCACCTTGTTTCAATGGCCTAATGAGGGCCATGTTTACAGCACATGTAACCCCCTCTGATTTAAAATATATTATGACCATGTTTTTATCACCTACAGAATACACCCTGTGGGAAAGGGGGGTGGAAGTGTTTACTAAATCAATTAATAGCAGACTATGCTAATAATGAGGCAAGGGCGCAATTGACAATCAGCCATCTAGCTGGAAAAGGACAACACAGCCTGCCAGATGATCAAGCAGCAGGTATCCCCAGAGAAGTATTGGACGATAGAAAAGAGATGGCTTTGAAAGCTTTAATCCACGTACCGGATGGTAGCACCCCCAGTTTGGACTATGTAAACATAAGACAAGAACCCGGAGAGCCCTGCATGAAATTGATTGATTGCCTTAAACAGGCACTAGAGAAACAAGTCCAGGATGAAAAGACTCAAAATGAGTTACTAAACTCATTGGGGGTAGCCAAAGCCAACCTGGAATGTAAGAAAGGGCTGCGTGCCCTTCCACTAGAGATGGAACCCACACTCCTGCAGATGATTGAGGCTGTAATTGCCTCAGGACAGCAGAACACGTAGCGGCCGTACAAGCCCAGGCCATTGGGCAAGGAGTTGCAGAGGCCCTAGTGGCCATGCCATTCCCTTTAAGGGGCCTCAGCAACAATTAGACGGCCCAAAAATATGTTTCTGATGTGGTCAACAAGGACATTTTAGAAAATATTGTCTCTGGGGAAGGGGGGTATCCGGTCCCCAACAGAAATCAACACCAAACTAAGCATAATTTCTCATTTTGTAATGGCCCAGTGCAGGTTGGGATGATGACTCACCCTCACAGCTGGCACAGGGCAGGCCTGCAGCGGCCTTGGTGGCACCTTGGTGGCACCTTGGGCTTGGCACAGCCTTGAGGAGGGTCTATGTTTCCAACAGAGAAACTCAAGAGTTTTAGGTTGCTTCAAAGAATTAAAAAGACAAACCCCCTCTTTGGCTGTGTGCAGTCAGACCTCCAAGCAAAGCAGATCCCAAGTGAGTGAGGAGAGACAGGATGGGGATGGGGAATGTGGAGCAAAGTTGTTGACACTGGGTCAAAGCTCAAGGCACAGCTTCTCTGACCTGGCCAGACCTCCTCAGGAGAGTCCCTGGATCAATATCAGTCACAGAATGCTGCAATCACCTCTTGTGTAATAAGAAAAATAATAAAAGACATCCTTGAAAATAGGAATATATGTTTACTAGAAAATTTTTGAAATATTTCTCCAAGAGGAAAACTACCTGATGAACAACACTAGACTAGAGGGAAATCAAGGCTGAGCCATGGTTTGGCAGGAGTTGCCTGATGCTAACAAGCCCCATGGTGCATTTAGAGCTGAGCCCTGGAACGTCAGGGCCTGAGAGGAGATTGTACAAACCTGTCCAGGAGTCCAAGTCAGAAGAAAACCCCAAAGTGTGTCAAGGCATGAATGGGCCCAATGAGGTCCATCCCCAACACAGGCTCCTCATGGACTCCTTGGAGGAGAGAGCTGGAAGCCAGGATGGCACAAAAACTTCTCAAAGACTCAGTGTGAAAAGGAAAATTCAAAGTACTTTAAAAAATGTTAGTATCTCAAAGTATTAATGAGCCCCACTGAGTGTCAGTACAAAGCTCTCAGGGGACTCGTTAAAGCAGATAATTGGGGCCATGATTGCAGAAACCTCTCCCAGAGTCTGTATCAAAGGGAAACACCAAGTACCTTCAAATAACTGAAGTACCTTGAAGCATTAATGAGCCCCACTGGGTGTTGTTACTGATAAAGCCTCTCCAGGGACTAATTACAGCAGATAATTGGAGGCCATGATTGTACAAAGCTCTCAGGGAGTCCAAGCCAAAAGCAAAACCCTAAGTCCTTTGAAAAACCTGCAGTCCCTGGGAGCATTCAGGAGCCCCCAGGGCCATTGCTGAGCAAGGCTCCCCAGGGACTCCTTCCAGCAGATCCTTGAGGCCACTGGGATGTGGGCTAGGGGGGGATGCTGAGGGCAGGACAAGGGGCTGACAGTGCCCAGCCTGGCTGGGGCTGTGCCAGGAGGCCCCAGGGCCTCAGGACAAGGTGTCTCCTCCCAGCCCTTGCTGGCACAGACCCTGCTGTGCCCCAGGCCACCAAGACTTGGCTTCTCTTTGTCCCCACCTGTCATCAGTGCCTCCAGTTCTCTGCCTTGCCTGGGGCCTGGGGACACTTTCTCAGTTGTGTCTCTCAGTGGGACCCATTAAAAGTCCAAGAAACTTTGGAGTTGGATTGTGACTTGGAGTTCTGGAGAGGTTTCTTCAGCTGCCTCTCAGGGACTGATGTTCAGGGCCTGAGCACAAAGCCCCAGAGGGTCATTAAAGTCCTGGTGCTGAGTCTGTGCTGCTGAGCTGGGCTGGGCTCCTGGCACAGAGGCAGCTCCTGGTAAGCAAGAAGAGCTTCAAAAGCACATTTCTCTTGATGAGCAGCTCTTCTGCCAGCCCAGCAGGGCTGGGGCACTGCCTGCAGTCAGCCCGGGCACAGCCCAGAGGCACAGAGAGCTTCAATCAGTCAGGGCTGGGAAGGTGCTGAGAAGTGCCTGGGGCAGAATCACTGCCAGCCCTTGGCACAGGAACCTCTGGCTGCAGGACAATGCAGCTGCAGCTCCTGGAGCCATCTCTTAAAGCTGGAACATCCCAATGCCTACAGACCCTGTGAGTACATTCTCTGATTCTCTCTTGTGCAGAGCAGCCAGGGGTGCCCAGGGCTGTCCTGCAGAGCAGGCACCTGCAGCCCAGGGCGCTGTGCTGGGGCAGGGACTCTGCTGCCTGCCAGGGACAGCTCTCAGCCGGCCCGGGGAGCTGCTCCCAGCACTGGGGGACAAGATCTGGGGGGGAAGGAGACAGCTGGTAAGGCTTGGAAATGTTCTACTTTTCTGGGGAGAATGCTGCATTGTTCAGGACTGCTCCCAGCATGCCATTTAACTGCAGAACATTTTGAATGAGGTTATAAAAGAACCAGAGCGAGAAGGGGCTGCATAAAAGAGAAAATGCTGCAATTTTAATCTACTGCTCTTGTTGCCTGGATGGGAAATTGCACACAGATATTCATCTCTCAGTTCAGGGTGAGAAAAATAAAAATCTTTTCTCTCAGATAGTTATTAACTAGGCAACGACAGAAATCAGCACAGGCAGCATCAGTGTCGCTTTTCTAGCCTACTTGGTTTGCTTTGACATTGCCGTCACAGCCTGCAGAGCCAGAGCTGCCCCTGGGCAGTGCCAGAGCTGGGAGGGGTCTGCAGGGCAGAGCTGAGCCCCCAGGGCTGGGCTGGGCTCTGGCAGCACTGGCAGGGCCCAGCCCTGGGCACAGGGAAGCAGCTGGCAGGGACAGCTCCAGGCAGCAGAGCCCTGGGCAGGCAGTGGGGGAAAATGCTCCCAAGCTGTGCTGGGATATTTAAAAGTCATCTCCAAACCTAACTATTCCATTATTACTTTCTTTAAAGATGCTTATGCCAAAACACTGCAAATGTCCAACAGCAGCTCCATCAGCCACTTCCTCCTGCTGGCACTGGCAGACACGCGGCAGCTGCAGCTCCTGCACTTCTGCCTCTTGCTGGGCATCTCCCTGGCTGCCCTCCTGGCCAACGGCCTCATCATCAGCGCCGTAGCCTGCGGCCACCACCTGCACACGCCCATGTTCTTCTTCCTGCTCAACCTGGCCCTCAGCGACCTGGGCTCCATCTGCACCACTGTCCCCAAAGCCATGCACAATTCCCTCTGGGACACCAGGAACATCTCCTACACAGGATGTGCTGCACAGATATTTCTCCTTATCTTCTTCATTGGAGCAGAGTTTTCCCTCCTGACCATCATGTGCTACGACCGCTACGTGTCCATCTGCAAACCCCTGCACTACAGAACCCTCCTGGGCAGCAGAGCTTGTGCCCACATGGCAGCAGCTGCCTGGGCCAGTGCCTTTCTCTATTCACTGCTGCACACAGCCAATACATTTTCCCTGCCCCTGTGCCATGGCAATGCCCTGGGCCAGTTCTTCTGTGAGGTGCCTCAGATCCTCAAGCTCTCCTGCTCACACTCCTATCTCAGGGAACTTGGCCTTCTTGCTCTTGGTGCCTGTTTGCTATTTGGTTGTTTTGCATTCATTGTTTTCTCCTATGTGCAGATCTTCAGGGCTGTGCTGAGGATCCCCTCTGAGCACGGACGGCACAAAGCCTTTTCCACCTGCCTCCCTCACCTGGCCGTGCTCTCCCTGTTCATCATCACCTCATTTTTGACCTACCTGAAGCCCCCCTCCATTTCCTCCCCATCCCTGGATCTGGCCCTGTCAGTTCTGTACTCGGTGGTGCCTCCAGCCCTGAACCCCCTCATCTACAGCCTAAGGAACCAGGAGCTCAAGGCTGCAGTGTGGAGACTGATGACTGGATGCTTTCACAAACATTAAACTGCTGGCCAATTTCTGCAAATTACTTGTAATAAAAGTCATCTTTGATATTTCTTGTTGGCTTGGTTATGGAGATTTGTCCTTTGTTTTACATTTTCTGTATTGACCACAAATAAATGTCATTTTCTGTGCCAGTTCTCATTTTGTTTCTCTCCACCTCCTCTGTGGCATTGACATAGACTGCGTCAATGATGAGCTGCGTTCCTGGAGGCTTTGAAGGAAATACACGATCTCCCAACAGAGTTTTCTGCAGAGATGCCCTTTTGTTACCTTCTCTGGATGTGCAGCAGCAATGTCTGTGTGCAGAGCTGGGGCAGATCAGTGCTGGCACAGCAGCTGTGCCCAGCAGCAGCAGCAGCACTTGGTGTTGCCAGTGCTGCTGCCGTGGCCCTGCCCCGCTGCCCTGGTGGCCCTGGTGTTGCTGCAGGGCCTGAGTGCTCTCGGGGCCGGGCACAGTCCTGGGGGTGGCAGTGCCGGGGCTGCAGCAGGGACAGGCCATGGGCACTGCTGGGGCAGGGCTGATGCCTCAGGCCAGGCCCTGGGGGCTGCAGGCTCCTTGCCCAGGCTCTCTCAAGAACACGGCCAGGCCAATGCTCAGCACAGAAAAGCCCCAGGGTGAGCAGCCCCAGGCTGGCCGTGGGCAGGCTGGGGGCAAACAGCATGGCTGGGGCTCTGCAAGGGCCCTGGGGGAGACGGGAAGGAGCAGCAGAGCAGGGACTGATCCATCCCCAGGGCGCTGCACAGCCCAGGGCAGCGTCCCAGAGCATCCTCATGGAGCTGCCAACAACATCCCCCCTCTTCAGCCCTGGCCTCTCCCCCAGCTCACAGAGGTACCGCATCCTTGCAGGCACAGCCACGGCAGCACTGGCTCAGGAGCCCCTGTTTGCATTGCACAGAGCAGGCGGGAGCACCCCCATGCTGTTGCTGTGGGGACATGAACCTGAGGGAGCACAAATGCCATCAGCTCCTGGGGCCAGCAAGGGCTGGGGGACACCAGGGAAACCACTCAGCTTTGTCCTGGCCTCTGCAGTCAGCCAGAAAATTTGTTCCCATCAGCTGGGAGTTTCCTGTGCCACTGCAGACGCTGTTGCTGAGAGCCAGGGCTGCCTGGCAGCCACCCCTGAACTGCCCTGAGCATTTTTGTTTACATCACCTTTGCTTTCTTCATGTTCCCTGCTACAAATTTCTTCCTCTTGCCCACTCCCGTTCTGTCCCCTGCAAACAGCCCATCCCTGTTTGCCCTTTCCTCTCTGGCCCCACTCCCCATTGCAGTTCCTGACTTGGCTCCATGGGAACATCCCTTGGGCAGCAGGATCATCCTCCAAGTGCTGCAGGAATTGTCTGCAGGCTCCTGCAGTGCCTGGTGCTGCTCCCTTGCCAGAGGCACCCCAGGCCAGGGGGGCACATCTGGGCTGCTGTGTCTGCCTGTGGGGCTCCCTGTTCTGAGCAATGAGGAGGAGCTGCAGAGGCTCTGCAGGACTGACAGGATGGGCTTTGGGGCTGGCAGGAGAAGCTGAGGCACCTGGGCTGCTGGAGCTTCTGAAGAGGAGGCCCAGGGCTCATCCTGCAAGTGCTCCAAGGGTGGTTTCAGAGAATCCCAGAATCAGCCAGGTTGGAAAAGACCTTGGAGATCATCAAGTCCAACCTGTGCCCTGACACTGCCTTGTCTCCCCCGGGCCTCCTCTTCTCCAGGATAAACAACCCCAGCTCCCTCAGCCTCTCTTCACAGGACTTGTGCTCCAGACCCTTCACCAGCCTTGTTGCCCTTCTCTGGACACACTCCAGCCCCTCCACGTTCTTGCTAAATTTGGGGTCCCAGAACTGGACACAGCACCCGAGGTGCTGCCCAACCAGCGCCCAGCACAGGGGAAGAATTGCTCTCCTGGTCCTGCTGGTGACACCATTCCTGGTCCATAGGAGTGCCAGGGGTTGGATGATGGAAATGGTCGGGAGGGGGCAGGAGACACAGTCTGATTGACGCTCAGCCATGAGGGGTCTTGATTTTCATATCTATTCAGTCTGCATTAGAAGGTGCTGGGGGTCAATATCAACTGGACATTGCTGATATCAATCTATAAACAGGAAAAAAAATTAAACAGAACAAACTGTTCTCTCTGCATTGTTTTCAAGACAGTATATACACTTTGAATACACTTCAGATATCTGTCTAATTAATTACAGAAAACTTGAAAACTTCTGTTATGCCAAATGGCTTTTCTTCTTTGGGCATGTTGAACAAAGGTTTATGAGCTTTTCTCACTGAATTCCTGAACTGAAGAGCTCAAGAAAGAAGAGGCCTTGGGAGTAGGAAAATTCATCATCAACCTCCAAGTGGCTGAGGATCCATCCCCATCAGAGCAGCAATGAACTGAAATGGGCACAGCTTTGTGGCTGCCCCAGCTTTGGGATGGGCCCTGGGCCTGGAGCAGGAGCAGCTCTTGAGGGCCCCAAGGCCGGGGCTCTTGTGCTGCCCTGGGCACATGGGATGGCAGCAGGGGCTGCAGAGCTCTCAGCACCTGAGCCAGAGGGGAGCAGGGCAGCCAGGGAGCCTCCTTTGGCCTTGCCCAGCACCTTCCGCCATGGCTGGGGCAGAGTCCTGTGTGAGCTGCAGCTGCTGCTGTGCCCTTGGCAGGGGCTGAGGCCGTGGGGCCAGTGGCCAGAGCAGCCTGGGCTGAGCAGAGCTGTGGGGCCAGAGCCGGCTGGGCTGGGCTGGGGAGAGGCCCTTGGTGCTGCCCAGAGCTCAGGGCAGCTGGCAGAGCTTGCAGGGAGCTGGGCTGGGCTCAGAGAGCCTGCCCCAGAAACCATCAGTGTCCATCTCAGCCTGGCTGAGCGTGCAGGGGCAGGACTCAGCCCAGGCCTTGTGGGGCAGGGCCAGCGCCTGTGCAAGGCATTGAAAACAGGCAAGTGCCCCAGAGAGGAGGCTGCTCTGTGCCCTTGGGGGCACGGAGAGAGCAGGGAGGGGGCCCAGGACATTTTTCACAGCCAGCCTCTGTCCCCAGCCCTTGGCAGCCCTGGCTGCTGAGCCCAGCTTTGCCCTGGGCTGAGTTTGGCTGTGGCCCAGCTCCATCCTCCTGCGGGGCTCAGGGCCTGTTCCCGGCCATGGTCAGCCCTGGCCGGCCTCTCTGCTGGCCCAGAGGCCGGCAGAGCCCTGGGCAGGGCTGTCTGTGCAGGCCCACAGGTGCCAGGGGCTGTGCAGGAGCTGGCAGAGGCTGCCCAGCAGGGAGGCCATGGGGCACAGAGCCCCAAGGCTGCTGTGGGCACCACGGCACAGGGGCCATTCCCAGCCGCAATTCTCCTGGCCTGGGCTGGGCCTGCAGAGGGGCTGGGCCACCATGGCTGGGCCAGCACAGGGCCACCAAGGGGCCACGCAGCCACTGCCGGGGCTGACAGCAAGGCCAGGCACACACAAGCAATTGCTGAGCATGGCCTGTGCTGGCCAGGGCTGACTGTGCCACAGGCAGAGCTCAGCTGCCCTTGGGGGCTGCAGGAACAGTCAGGAGCCCAAAGAGCCTCCATGGCTGTGCTGGAGACCAGGGCTGGAGCAGGGAAATGCAGGGCTGCTGCAGGATGGGGAGAGCATGGAATTCCAGCACACCCCTCAGCTCTCTGATGATCCCAGCATCATGCTGGGCCCCGTTTCAGACTGGAGCAGAGCAGATGTTGATGGGACAGGAGCCCTGCAGGGCTGTCAGGGACCTGCAGCTTGCAAGGTGCTCTGCTCTCCCTCAGGTTCTCTCGGAGAGATCCAATCCCAGCTGGGCACCTCAGGGCACAAGTGGCACTGCCTGTTCATGGGCACACAACTGATGTCTGCCTGGAAAGGGGCACAGGTTTTAATACCTATTACTTTCATAATATACTTGCAAATCTTTTTTATCTGGGTCATTGGAGTTTTGAAAAAATGGCAAAGTTTTCCTGGGAGGAACAGGAATTTCCTGGATCTCATGGATTCTTCTCCTGATGGCAGGACAAAAAATACTGATCTTCCCCTCTACTTTTGCCACTAACCTTCACTCTAATATTACATGACCACCTTCCTTAAGGTGTTTCCAGCTCTTTTGTTTAAATGGCCATGTCTAACGACATCTCTTCATTTAGTGCAGCTGGATCTTTGTCCTTCCTCTTGCTCCCAGTTTTCCTCCTCCAGATGTTCTCTGGTCATTCCAATGCATCTCCCTTGACTGGCTTCATGCTTTGAGGTTCTTTGGGATACTTGGGGAGTATCCCAATCTTTCAGAAGTTTAAATACCTCCTTTTTCAACATCTTAGTTGTAGTTTTATCTTTTCTATCACCTCTTCTTATGTCTTTCTCTAAAATCCTTCCTGTATGGCAATCCCTTGTGGATGGTGGACATGTCAGATGTTTCTGGGATATCACAAGGAGCTGAGGAAAGTGTTTTGCTGTTTCATAAATTTTATCATGTTCACATTTTTATGTTGGTTATGAAGAGAAACCTTTATGTGCCTCTGAGTCTCACCAGTTCCTGGTCCCTCAAAGGGCACAAACCTGATGAGTTGTGCCTCCCACTCCAGTGGCTGCACTTGGACCTCCCTCCATAGCCAGAGCAGAGCTCCCTTGTCCCAGAAAGTGCCTAGCAAAGGAGGGATGAAGGAAACAGGACAGGCTGTGGGGATCAGGGGCAGGGCAGAGCCAGGGAGAAGAATGACTTTTGCATTTGATGGAGCTGTGCCTTCCCTTGGCTTTGTTGGCTGACAAGAAATGAACATCCCTCTGTGTCTGGGGCAGCTCCTTCTCCAAGGAAAGCAGGTAGTAATTGGAGCCAAGGAGCTGAAAGCTGCAGGTGCAGCCTGGGCTGGAGGGAGCTGAGATTTGCACAAGGCTGCTCTGAGTGCCAGGGCTTGGATGGGGGAAATGGTGGGGTGGGGGTAGGGACAGAGTCTGATTGATTGTCAGCCATGGAGGGTCTTGATTTTCATATCTATTCAGACTGCATGAGGAGGTACTTGGATTCAGTGCCAATTGGAGATTGCACGTATCAATTTATTAGAAGTAAAGAAACCTAAACAGGACCTAAAAATTATTTTCTCACTCTTTTAAAATAGAATCTCTTCAGTTTTAATACACTCCAGAAATTATTCTGATTGACCAGAAATTATTTGAAAGTTTTATTTGAAAAAATTGATTTGAAAAAATTATTCCCAGAGGCTTGGCTTGTTAAGGCGTTCTGAATGTTAACGAGCCCTGGGACACTGAATTCCTGCACTGAAAGGCTGAAGGCTGAACAAGCCTCTGGAGCAGTGAAATCCAGCAGCAGCCTCCAAGTTGCTGAGGATGTCAGCAGCCCCCACTGAGGCCATCCCTGCCCAGAGACCGTGGGGGAATGGGCAGACAAGGAGAGCGTCCCTGGGGCTGGGCCAGCAGAACTCAGAGGCACCAGCGGCTCCAGCTGGGCAATGGAGTGTGGAATGTGGCTGGGAAAGCCCTGCCTGGGCTGTGCCAAGCAGGACAGACAAGCCCTGACTCCCATCCCCCAGACAACTCTCTCAAGGAGACATTAAAAGGAATTGCAATTGTTTGTGTCCTCTGAGTTGGATGCACTGGAGAAATACCAGTCTTTACTGGCAACTTTAGAAAATCAGAGAAATTTTGGCAAAAGGTTTATTATGACCTTATAGTGGTTTTGGTGTGTTAATTTAAGATTTTTCTAATTTTGAGTTTTCTTAATTAATGTATTGATAACTTTGTTGTGTTTCAGTGTAAGTTAATTATTTATGTATTAATTTTTTTGTGAGATAGGATTAGGAGAAATGTAAACTAGGCTTAAAATTTTAAAAGGGTATAAAAAAATTTTAATACCAGTAACTAAGAGAAAAAAGTTAATAAGAATTAAAATAAATTATTTAGAACACTTTTTTTTTTCTTTACAAGAGGAAAATATAGGTTTTTTGGGTTCTTTATTTTGTCATGGATAACAGCTGTCTGGGGAACTTCATTATTGTGAAGTTGTTTTTATTGCTACAATTTTTTTTACAGCTTCTTGATGGGCCATGTCTACCTACAAGGTATTGTTTTAAAGATGAGTTCTTTAAAGGTAAAAGTTTTCATTATTTACTTCTAAAATTATTTTTATCTCTGGGAATAAAGATCTTCTCTTGTGGGTAATGGATTACTTTCTTTTTCTGTTTAAACTTTCGATGAAATTACAGTTATTTTAACTTTTTTATTTTAGTGTGGTAGTTTTTGATATTAATTTTAAATTTTTTTTAATCGTTTTATGTAATTTAAAGAAAAAGTTTTTTTCTTTATAATTTATAAGAGTATTTTAGTTTTCAGATTAAGGGTTTTTTTTTTTTCTTTTTAAATGGGGATTAAATTTCTTATTTACTGAGTTTAATGGTTTCATGTTTTTCTTTTATATGCTTGTATTTTGCTTTTTTCTTTTACTCAAGGGAGGATTGAAATATTGAAAGGGTTAACACTTGACCTGCCTGTAACTTGTGGTGGGAGTTGTGGTTTGGTTGTGTTAGGATTGTTTTTATGGTTGGTTTTTGGGGGTTTTTTTGTGTTTAATTTTAGTTGTTGAGCTATTTTGTAGGGGTTGTGGGTTGTAGGGGTTTTTGGTTTTAGTTGTGTTGGGGGAGGGGACTTGATGGTAAGATTTTCACAGCTGTGGCTGGCTTTGTTCTGGTTAGGGTGTTGCAGCCTCTTCTGTTTTCCTGTTTGGTCGTTGTTTGGGTTTGGTTTGGTCAGAATGGGTCCCATGGGGGGTGGCCTGGGGAGGGGGGAAGGGGCTCAGCCCGGGGCAGGGCTGCTTGGTTTGGTTTGGTTCAGATGGGGGCCAGGGCTGGGCCTGCTGTTTCTTTGTTGACTGGAAAAGAAAGAGGAGCTTTTGGGTTTTGTCATCTTTAACATCTGTGTTTCACAGAGACGTGTTCAGTATCTTAGTGGTTTAACAGATTGTCAGTTACACAAAAAGTTTTGTATAACTTTTTAAAATTCTTCTCATGTCTAGCTATGACAGACATTCAATCAACAAAAAAAAACACTTCTCAAAGCATTAACTTGGCCCGTTCAGCTTCACAAACTCTAAGCCTGTTCAATTTAATGTTAATCAAAATTTGCAGGAGCGCAGAAACAGAAGAAGAAGACACAGAAAGAGAGAAAGACAAAAAGGATGCAGAGAAGCACACACACAGAACTACCAACTCCTGGATTCCAGCACTGTTCAGATGGAAATTCCAAAAGGAGGTAGGGTCAAGATGTGTGCTTGCCTTGTGGTCAGCCTTCAGTACCCCTTGGTCTTCCTGGGCCCTTCCCCCAGGTGGGACTTGGGCTCATTTGGTCACTCAGGAGCTGGGCTGGGGGCTCCAGAGGTGGCTGTGGAGCATTGCCCATGCTGTGCCAGGGACTGGCAGCCACTGCTGGGCAGGGATAGAGGCTCTGGGGGAGATTGGGGTTCCAGGGCAGGGCAAGTCTGGACCTGCCCCTTCCTCCCCCACACATGAAATGTTTTGAGCCAACAATTTCCTCCAGTCTGTCACGGTATGCAGTGTTGGAGGTGGAAACACAATTCTGGCCATGGGCACCTGGATGAGGACAGTTCTTTTCCATAGGAAGGAAATGACAGAGACCCAATGTTTGGAAAGCACATGAAAACCTCAGTAGGCCACGGCCAGCCAAACTTGTCAGTAGTGGTGGATTTTGACTGGGAACAGTCTTTGGATATACGGAATTTTGGAGACAGAGCCCCAGTCTTGGCCATGGGTGCCTGGAGAAACAGGACAGTTCTTTCCCATAGCAAGGAAAGCACTGTTGCAGCAGCTCTCTCCACAGCGTGCACCAGGTACAACTGTCCCAGGCATCATCCTGGGAAAGCCTGTGAGAAGATCAGAGAAAATAATGAAAAACAATTATTATCTTAACTTCCTGCACCTGTTGTTGTGAACACGTGGGATATGTTATGGAGATTTTTTTACCAAAGGGTGATTTCTTGATTGGCCATTGGTGATGGTGCTTTGATTCAATTGACCTATCTGGTCAAAGCTGAATTGGACAGCCTGCAAGGGCGATGGGTTTTTCTTAATAGTGTAGTATAGTATACTAAAGTGATTGATCAGCCTTCTGGAATAATGGAGTTGTCAATGCTAATTATTAATTACCCAGCGGGAACCCATGCTATGATAAAGCACAGAGCCTTTCCCAGTGTTTTGGGGACAGGTGAGAGGTGACCCTCATGAAACCATTGCCAGCCAGACTTGTCCTGGCAATATTCCTATGGGAACAATCCCTGGATATAAGGAAATTTGGAGGTGAAATGCCAATTGTGGTTGTATGTGCCTGTAGGAGAAGGAGAGTGCTTTTCCACAGGAAGGAGAGCATGGAGAACCAGTGTTTCAGCAGCAGATGAGAACAGACCCTCAACATGCCAAGGTCAGCTGGAGCAGTGAGGCAGTCCATGAGAGGCCAAACCAGCCAGACCTGTTCTGTGTCCCCTTGGTTTTATGGGGCCTTGCAGTGTCACAATAACACCTTGGTTCAATGGGGTCCCACAATGTCACAATGGCCCCTTGGTTCCAGAAGGCCCCGCCGTGTCACGATGGTCACAGCGATTCCATGAGGCCTTGAAGTGTCACAATGTGGTCTCTGTGGTTCCCCAGGCCCCACAATGTCACGTGGCTTCTCTGTTCCATGAGCCCTGATATGTCACAATGGACCTTTGGACCCTGGGGTTTTGCAGTGTCACAATGGTCTCCTCTGGCTCCACAGTGTCACAATGGACAACGAATGACATGAGTTCCCTCTGTGTCACCCTGGAGTTTTGGTTCCATGCAGCCCTGCAGTGTCACAAAGGCCTCCTGGTTTCACAAGGCCCCACAGTATCACAATGATCCTCTTGGTTCTGTGGGGACCCCCAGGGTCACAATGGTCTCACGGGTTCCATGCGGCCTCACAGTGTCACAATGCTTTGCTTGTTCCATGGGGCCTCTTAGTGTCACAATGGTCTCCATGATCCCAGGAATCCCCTCAATGTCACAATGGCCCCCTATTTCCATGAGGCTGTGAAGAGTCTTAATGGTCTCTCCATGGTTCCATGAGGCCTTGCAACGTCACAATTATCTCCACAATTTTCCATGATGCCCCACAATATCACAATGGTCCCTTGATGTCACAATGCCCCACAGTGTCACCGTGGTCCCTTGTTTCCATGGGCCCTGTGCTGCTGCATTCCCCCCTCCCCTTCTCAGGCCACCCTGCCAGCTGAGAAATGCTCCTTGGGCCTCGGCCTTGGCCAACAGCCCCTGGGCTCAGCTCCTCTGCAGCTCAGCACAAACACTGTCTGCTCCAGGCACTGCTGCTGCCCAACCAGCTCCTGGTTTCTGGAGGAGCATCCCTGGGAACTGGTTTTGTTCCCTCAGTGGCACAACATCCCTGTTCTCACAGTGCCAAAGAAAGCTGTTGATGCCAAGTGCGGCCAGGATGAACCATTGCTGTGACTGCAGCCCCTCTCTTGGGGCCCTACAAACAGCGCTGCAAAAGGAGCCCCTTGGAGCTCTCCTGGGCCAGCGACTCCCTCTGAGTGGGGCCTCTCCCAGCCGGGAACTCTCCCGTTTGCTGCACTCGGGGATCCTGAACAACGAGGGAGCCTGGGCCGATCCCCCCACTCCTCCAGGCTCAACCCTTCACCCACTGGGGAGATGCCAAAGCATCCACAGGGAGCATTTCCTGCCCTCAGGGGAATTTCTCACAGGAGCCTTGCACTGACTCTTTGTGTCTGTGTGCACACAGGAGTGCCTGTGCTGGGGAAATGAGGCAGAAATGCTGCTCTTGGAGGGGTTGGAGTGCCTTGGATAGCTGAGTCAAGTCAGGCCTGTAAGTGAGGTTAAGTCACAAGGTCTAAACGACATTAAATGCTGCTTAGAGTTGTTCTTTTGCTAGGTTATGTTTAATATAATTTAAAAGCTAAGTTAAATATTGTTAAGTATTATTCATCCCTTAAATTGCTAAGTCAGAGGTTTTAAGTTAGGTTAAAGAGTGTTAATTACTGTTCTTTTTGTGAAATTGTGAAGTTGAAGGTGGAAGTTAAGGTTAAGGTATAAGTTAAGTCCTGTTAAGTTTGTGCTCTGTTCAGCTTTTAGGCCCTATTCCTTTTATCCTTGCCCTCACTGTCCTTGTGTCACACACACACAGGGACAGTTCTCAGTTCATTTCTGGTTTGATTGTCTGCATTTTGTTTGGTTTTGTTGTTGCTTTGTTTCCCTGGTGTGCCTGAAGTGTCCAGTCAGGAGTAGAGTGACTCTTGCCAAGGAACTTTGTGGTGCTGTCCCTTAATATTAAATCTGGTTTTTGCTGATCCCTTGCTGGGGATTTTTTCAGCGTTCTCAAGCCCTCGATCGTAAGAGGGTGAAGGAGCCCTGGCCCAGGCTCTGGGTGCCGGGGGGTCCCTGTCCCCCTGTCCCACCCCCCAGGGCCCCGGCCCCCCGTCCCCGTGTCAGGCTCTGGGGTCGGTCTCGTGGAACATCCTCTGGGGGAGGCTGCGGCGCCCGGGGCGGGGGGACCCGGGGGGACAGGGGACCCCGCTGTGCACGAGCACGGTTGGACTGCTCTGGGGGAACTGTGAGGGGGGCTGGGGCAGAGTGACCTCGCCAGTGACCTCACACAGCCCCTGTGATGTCACACAGCCCATTTGTGATGTCACAGCCCTCATTATGATGTCACAGTTAATGTTGTGAGATTACACAACCTACCCTGGGATGTCACACAGCCATTCTATGATGTCACAGCATGGTCTCTGAGGTCACTGTCCTTCTATAATGTCACACAGATACCCTGTGATGGCAGAACCCATTCTATGATATCCAGTCTATGATGTCACAGACCCTACTCTGTGATGTCACAGGCAAATCAGTGATGACACACAACTCCTCTGTGATGTCACAGCCTACTCTGTGCTGTCACAAAGCCCCCTCATGATATCACAGGGCTAGTACTGGGATATCACTCTGTGATATCATAGAGCTGCACTGTGATGTCACAGAAGACTCTGTGATGTCACAAACTCACACTGTGTCATCACAGCCTGTTCTGTGATGTCACAGCTGGCTCTGTGATGTTACTCAGTCACCCAGTGATGTCACAACCCACTCTCTGATGTCACAGAGTCACCCTCCATGATGGCAGAGACTCCTCCATGGCCTCACATCCTACGCTGTGACATCACAGCCAGTTCTGTGATGTCACAGCCAGCTCTGCGATGTCACAACTCCCTCAGTGATGTCACAAAACCCTCTCTATGATATGATACTGCCACTCTGTAATGTCACAGCACACACTTTCACATCACAGCCTGTTCTGTGATGTCATACAGCCATGCCATGATGTCACAGCCTGCTCTGTGATGTCACACAGTCCCCTCTATGATGCTGTAGCTGCTCAGTGACCTCACACAACAAACTCTGATGTCATAGCCCAACCCGGGACCTCACTCAGCCCACTCTGTGCAGTCACACAGCCCCTTGCTGACATCACAGCTGCTCTGTGCCTCCATGACACAGCCAGAGAGGTGCCGCTGTGACACAGCCCCCTCTGGGACATCCCCCAGCCCCTGCCAGTGCTGAGCCCCTGTCAGCTCTGGCTGTGCCCTGCTGCTGTCCCTGAGCTGCCCTGGCAGTGCCCCAGCCCTGCTGGGCTGTGCACAGGAGCTGCTCCTGGCCAGAGCTGTCTCTCTGCAGCGCTGCTCTTGCCAGGAGCTGCCTCTGGGCCAGGAGCCCGGCCCAGCTCAGCAGCACAGACACAGCACAAGGACTTGAATGACCCTCTGGGGCTTTGGTGCTCTTTGCATCAGACTCAGTCCCTCAGAGTGTGCTCAAAAACATTCTGAAGAACTCAAAGTGAGATTGAAACACAGAAGTTTTCTTGAAGGTTAATGGGTCCCATTGAAGGACAGGTCCGAGAAAGGTCCCCACATACCAGGTAGAGCAGAATACTGGAGGAAGTAAAGACGGGTGGGGACAAGCAAGGGAAGGGGGTCTCTGATGCTGAGCAAACCTGCACCTCTGTCCCTGCAGGCTGTCGTCATCCCCCGGCTCTCCCACCAGCTGGCCCCTTCCTTTGCTGACAGCTCTGCCTCCTGCCTGCCTCTGCCCACACAAAGCCTTGGGCTGCTCCAGGCTCTGAATGGGGGATATCTTGCACCACAGCCTTGCCCTGGGAAGGAAATTCCTTTCTCCTGGTGTCCAGTCTGGGCCTCCCCAGCTGCCCTTGGTGCCATTATCTCTTTCTCTGGCTGTTTTACACAATAAAGAAAAACTCCAGGATGTTTGAAACCACCCTTCAATCCCTCCCAGCTGCTCTTATTCTGTCCTCAGTCTCCACACCACTGAGCCCAGAGTCTGCCGCCTCTCCCTGCTGGTTATGGGATGAGGCCTCCAAAACATATCCTGAGAGGTTTTTGGGTCCTCTCCAAGGTCTGTGAAAATGAAAAAAGTAGTCAAAGTTATTTTCTCCCAAATCTTGCAGTGACAGAACAAGGCTCAGTATCTTTGAGCTGAATGAGGGCAGATTTACAATTGTTTAAAGGAGAAAATATTTTACATTTATGAGAATGGCACAAAACTGCAACTGTTCTTCCAGGGAAGTGGATTCCCCATCTCAGGAATTATGCAGAGCAAGAGCTTTGTACAACCTGACCCAGTGAAACACACTCATCCCCAAGCACAGAATTCCTCTGCCTGCTACGGGCTCCAACAACTACAGCAAGGCCCTGTTCACTTCAAAATTGCTTCCTAGAGCAGAATAATCTAATAATTGTTTTAGCTCCGATACAGTGGAGTAAATAACTCATTTTATAAAATTTAGTCTGTGGTGTAAACGAACTATACTGTCTAGTCATGATCAGAATCAATCAGAGCTGTATTTACATAAATTTATCTAGTATTCCATTGTTAATTCTGTGGGACAAATTGCATTAAGGTTCAATTCCACCTGTCCAATCTTTTATACCTTTGGCAAAGGACCCGCTCCCAAGGCTGTTGCCATGGCCAGCAGGGCTGGGCCCAGCTGGGATGCTCGCTTTCCACGGGCCAGGGTTTAGGAATGGGATTCCCCAATTTTCTGCTCCCGCTAAAACCACGCTGCCACTCCCTGCCCTCCCGCCTTCCATGGAAAGCACAAAAAGGAATGATCCCAGGCTGGGATAAGAACAATTTATTGGGAACAGCAACGAGATAAAAAACAAAAAGTAACAAAAATAATATTGACAACAGAAGGGATATGAAAAAGGGAAAACTGCAACACAAGGACTGTCTCTTCCCGGCCACAATTTCCTCCTCCCTGCAAAGGACAATCTTCTCCTCAGGGAGAGAGAGAGACACTTTCCTGCCCCTGGCAATGACTTGAGGTGAGAGTGAATGTAATGACACGGCCCTGGCCAGACCCTCATGTTCTTTGATCCCACATCATGTCATTGGCAGGGGCAGGAAAAGAGACAGGTGTCTTCCCAGCATGGACCACAGGGAACATGGATCACCATGGCTCTTCCCAACATGGGTCCTCCAATGAGGGATGAAGCTGGAGCAGGGCACAAAGCTCTCCCTGAAGTTGGGGCATTTGCAGGGCTTGCCTTACTGGTGCTTCTATTGGTGTCTGGTCAAGTCAGAGCTCTGGGTGAATCCCTTCCCACACGTGGCACACTCATACGGCCTCTCCCCAGTGTGGATGCACTGGTGCCTTACGAGGGTGAAGTTGTGCTTGAAGCCCTTCCCGCAGTCAGGGCAGCGGAAGGACCTCTCCTCATTGTAGATCCGCTCATGCAGGTGGAGATTTGAGCTGGTCTGAAACCTCTTCTGACACATGCAGCACTCGTAGGGCCTCTCCCCAGTGTGGATGCGCTGGTGGGTGATGAGGTGGGAATTGCGCTTGAAGCCCTTCCCACAATCTGGGCAGCAGAAGGGCCTCTCATCGGTGTGAATCCGCTGGTGTCTGAGGAGATCTGAGCTGATCCGAAACCTCTTCTGGCACTCAGGACACTCGTAGGGCCTCTCCCCAGTGTGGATGCGTTGGTGGGTCACAAGGGTGGATCTGTAGCTGAAGCCCTTCCCACATTCCCCACACTCATAGGCCCATTCCCCAGTGTGGATCATCTGGTGGTGGATCAGGCTGCTGCTCTGCCTGAAGCTCTTCCCACACTCCAAGCACTTGTGGGGCTGCTCCCCATCATGAAGCTGCTCATGGACCACCAGCTCTGAGCTCTGGCTAAAGCTCTCTCCACCTTCCTGGCCCAGGGTGTGTCTTTCCTCCTCAGAGTACCCTGGGCTGGGTTTGGAGCCCCTCATCTTATGGGATCTCTGTGTCTTTTCTTCCCCATTGGATTCCTGTGCCTTGGAGCCACTCAAAATGGCCTCTTCCATGAGGTTCTGCCGTGGGGATTTGTCCTCCCTGGTCTCCATCCTCAGCTCCTTGTCTGGGGGAGGAAGAACAAGGAGAGGATGGGATTTGCCTCTGTGCCACAGGGAAAGGGAAGGAGATCCTTCCAGGGCTTCCCCAGCAGGATGGTGTTGGCTGCAGGTTTGTCCTGCAGCCGGGGGCCATGCTGGGCTGGGAGATGGAGCAGGAGAGAGGGGGAAAGGGGCACTGACTACCTCCTCACCTGCCTGCGTGTCCCGGGGAATCTTTCCCTTAAGCTCAGCCTTCTCCTCCATCTGGCAGTGGTTTTGAGATGGGAAATTCTGTTTTGGGAGGAAAACAAGAGATGAGTGCATTGAGTTTTGCACTGGTTTGCGGGCAAACCAGGTGGAGAATCTAAGACAGAATTACAATTTAATAAGAAAATTAAGATCAAGGCAATGATACAGAAACACGGCCTTAAACTGACAGAGTCAGGATATAACCTGACACCCTGTTGCTCAGGGTGGTAGCAGCAGTCCCATTAAATGGTGGCTGCAGTCCTGTTGCAGTGATGAAGTGATTCTGTCAAAGCAGTGATCCTGTAGTAGGGTCTGGTCTTCCTCTGAAGGTCCAGTGGTGCTTATGGAGCTCTTGTCCTCTGGGAACCCGGTACGCAAGGTGCTCCTGGTGTTGCAAGGCTCAGCTTATATCCAGGTAGGAATTATTGGCTCATCCCCCTGGGAGGAGCATCCCACAATGGGATGATGTCATTTTATCAGCCCTGCAGGGACACTCAATGGTCCATTCACAGAAGATGGCCCCTGGAGGTTGTTATCAGGGCTCATACATGGAAGAGATAAAGAACACTGCCCTGTCACACTTGCCCCACCCCAGGGGAGGTCTCTGTCCCTGTCATTCCCTTGTTGTCCCCCCTTTTCTCTTCTCTTTCCATGTCTCTCTCTACCTCACATTTACTGTTCAATACAATCCACTTTGGATTTGGTCTTGGTAGCACCTTAATTGGGGCAGAGGCATTTCTCTAACAATTTTCTTAACCAGATTGCAACATTATTTTGGCACAGCGAGTTTAGGCACTGTTCTCTGACTCCAAGCGCCTTGGATAACAGCATGGTTCCCTCCTCTGAAGAGGTTGTGGTCCTCTCTGGAGGAATTCTTAGAAATTTGGATGCAGCTACATCTGAGCAACTTAGGGAAGAATTGATGAGGAAAATGGCTGTTGTGGGTGGCCAGTGTAAAGAAAATGTTTTGTTCTCCTTCCTTGAAAAGTTTGTTAAAAACACTGGAGGAAAGGGAGCAAATGATACCAGTGAGACTGACAAGGTTCACTCACCCCATGGTGAGGAACACAAGGCTGCTAAAAGTTGCACAAGAAGTCCAGCTCAAGTAGCTAAATTTCTGCATAAATGCCAAATTCACAGGCTTAGGGGCTTTGCCACATATGAGAATCATTATTCTCTTCATCCCTGTCACCCTTGTGACAGCCCCACAGTGCTTTCTCTTCCTTTTAATCTGTGTTGGGCCGAATTTCCACTTTTCTTTTATGGGAACCTGCCAGCAGCTGAGCTGGAGCTGTGCAGGAACCAATGAAACTTGGAATTGCCACAGAATTGCTTCTATTATCGGTTTATTCATGTTTGGGATTTATTTGCATTTTCATCACATGTGACTTTTTGGAAAATCAAATATTCATCAAAATGATTAATGCAGAGTTAAATTTAATTTCTGCCAAGTTTATTTTGTCCAGTGCCCAGGGGATGCTCAAGGGGTCTCTGCCTCACCCTGGAGGATGCTTGGGAGGGGCTTGTGGGGGCTGTCCCTGTCCCTGTCCCTGTCACGCCAGGTCATTCCCCAGGGGGTTTCCATCATTCTCACCCCAGGGAATGCCTGGGGGCTCTCCCTCCCTCTCATCCCTGTGCCAGGGGGTGCTCGGCCCAGTCTCTGTCCCTCGCAGCCCAGGGGATGCTCGGGGGTCTCTGTCCCCTCACTCTGGGGGATGCTCAGGGGGTCTCCATCCCGCTGGTCTCAGGGAATACTTGTGCAGGGCTGGGGACCAGGGGCTCTGTGTCCCTCTCACCGCTGAGGGTGCTCGGGGCTGGGGGGGCTCTCCAACCTTCTCATCCCTGGGGAGGCCGGGGGGGTCTCTGTCCCTCTCAGCCCTGGTGTGACCCCACCCAAACATCATCGGGCTCAGAGGGACAGAGACACCCCCAAACCCCCAGAAGAGCTGAACCTGGGATTTGGTTTGGGGCTGAGGATTTAGGATAGGGCTGGATTTGGGGGTGGAGTTGGAGTTAGGGCTGAGATTTGGATTAGAACTGGGATTGGAGTTAAGGCTAGAGATGGGATTGGCTTTAGGGCTGGGATTGGGAATGGGTCTGGGGCTAGACGAGTCTGGCACTGGGATGAGATTAAATACAGAACTGTGAGTGTGTCTAAACATGGAGTGAGATTGAGACTAGGATCAGGGCCAGGTTTGGGACTGAGCTCACCCCGAGCGGGACAGGGGGGATGTCACTGCAGGATGTCCCTGGCATTGTCCCAGCCCTCCTCAGGCACCTCCAAACCTGGGAGGCAGCTGCGTGCTCCAATATCCAGGTGCTCCCACCCTGCCCTTCAATACTAGGCGAGCATTCCCTGAGGGTAGCCCACTAACCCACTGTCCTGGATTGCCAAACAGATTGTATTCTCTTTGCCTTCTGTATAGCAGTTGTCTTCTATTAACTGGGCAGTTTTCCTTGTCTCTTCAACACCCAATCCTCCCTCTGGGCAGACATCTGCTGATAAAGGCTATTGAATGGCACTGCATGACTGATAAGAACTACAGCATCCCATTGTGAGATGCTCTGCCCAGAGGGGAGAGCCAAGCATTCCTACCCAGATATAATCTTGAAATTCTGGAACACCAGCATGGCTTTCTCCACTGGATTTTCCCAGAGAAACAGCAGCTGCCTCTTCCACTGGATCTTCGGAGGAAGACTACACCTTTCTACAGGATCCCTGCTCCAGCAGAACCACTCCTGGCACTCCAGGAGGACTGCAGCCACCATTCCAATTGGACTGCTACCAACACCCTGAGCAACAGGGTGTCAGGTTGTGTTCTGACTCTGTCAGTGTTGTCTTGGTTTACTGCATTGTTTATTTTATATTTTTATTGTTTCCCTAATAAAGAACTGTTATTCCTGCTCCCATATTTTTTCCTGAGAGCCCCTTAATTTCAAATTTATAACAATTCAGGGGGAGGGGGTTCACATTTTGCTTTTAGGAGAGGCTTCTGCCTTCCTTAGCAGATACCTGTCTTTCCAAAACAAGATGGAGTGACATCAATCTCTGCTTAATAACTGGTTTTGCTTTAATGCAGTTACGTTGAAATCACTTCCTAGTATATGATATAATATGATATGATATATTATATATGATATATAATATGTTGCAGCTGTTATACCTCGGAGTAAATTTTTCTGATTAAGATAATATTGTCTAATCATTACCATAATAGATAATATATATCTACAGAAATCTATATGTTTGCCATCCTTAATCCTATATATCGGATATAATATATATAAAAAATATATGTATAATATATAAAAATATATAAAAAATAAATAAATATAGATAGGTAGATGATAGATAGATAGATAGATAGATAGATAGATAGATAGATAGATAGATAATATAAATAATATACAGGTTATATATCTCTGGTTTGCCATCCTTAATCCCGTGGGACAAATTCTATAAAGGTTTCATTCCACCTTTATAATTCTTTACATGCAAAATCTTGAAAGTCTGGGATTAGGATTGGAAACAGCTGCTCTAAGGCTCCTCTCACAAAAAGAAGTTTAGAAAGCTTGGAGGTCCTTGCAGGTGTTTGGAGATCTGTGGGAGCCATTGGGGGTCCAATTTACAGCTCAATTAACAGACAATAACCGCCTTACCTGTGACAAATGGCAAATAGAATACACACATTATCTTTCAAACCAGAACAACAGGAATTCAAATTAATAGAATGTAACATAACATTGCTCAAATCTAACAATAATGAAGCTTAACTTTTCTTAATCTTACCAACCCTGAATTTGCATTAAATTAAACATCGCGGAATCAAAAATTAATATCCTTAAAAGTTATTGTCCTGGTTTAGGGCAAGTTTGGGAGATAACTCCTAAAGGGGCTTCTCTACAAAAGCAGATTCAATTGCCCCTCCCCCCTCTAACTGGTTCGGGAGAAAATATCTCCTTGGAGAAAAAAAGTGGAAAGAAACCTGTTTATTAAACAATAGAACCCAAACAATATTAAACAATAAAACTTCTCACTGCTCCAAAGAAAGCAAACTCAGAACAGTCCCCTCCCCGGGTTGCAGCTCGGCTCACTCAGTCTCTGATCAGTCCCTGCGGTGCTGGAAACGCCGCGGCCCAGGCCCGGCCATGGGGGGCTACAGGTGGAGCTGCCGGTGCTCTTCTGAGTGTTCAATCTAGAGCAGGCTTGAACAGGTCCAAGAAAAAAAGGAAAAAATCACAGTCCAGGGAACTTCTTTGCCTCAGCTAGCTAAAACTAACTAAAAGCAGAAAAAAAAGGGAAAAAGGAGCTCTGTCCGGCTGTCTGTCCATCTGCAGACAACACAGTCCAGGAGCAGGAATGTGGAGGAGTGAGAGCAGTCTGAAAACAAACTGCGCGCTTCTTCCCTCCCCTCTTCACTGTCTGGAAGAGAGTCTTAAAGGTGTAAAACTTATTATTTGGTATAAACAGAACAAGACGATTGGGGATAAAAGCATCATATAGTCAACCCAGGACAGTTATACGTACAACAAAATTTAACTTATTCTGATGCTATTAATGGAAATAAGGCACTGAAAAGTTGAACAATCTGCGATTGAAATAAGAGCATGAAGGATTTACTGGAGGGATTAAAAGCATGTAATAAGTGTGTAATATTTTTATGTAATTTAGTTTTGAGAGAAGCCCATGGTAGCCACAAATTTTATGCAAGCATAAATTTACAAAGACCTATTAAAGTGCAGTTTTATTGAAACAACAATGTGGAATTCGGCAAACTGCCCAGCAAACCAGCAGCTTTTTGAAATTGTATTTAGTGTAATTCCAGAGGGTCAATTTACCAGCATTTCTGTTAAAGAACCTCCGACAAGTGCCGTGGTGTGGGGGCCTGGCGGAGCCGCGCCGGGGGCTCGGGGGAACCGCGCCGGGAGCAGCCGAGCCACGCACCCCAAACCACCCGCGGTTCCCCCTCCTGCCCCAGAGCCTGTGAATGTGCCTCCGTGCCACAGGGAAGGGGCAGGAGATCCCCCAGTGCATCCCCAGCAGGACGGCGTTGGCAGTGGGGTTGTCCTGCAGCCAGGGGCCATGCTGGGCTGGGAGATGGAGCAGGAGAGAGGGGGAAAGGGGCACTGACTTCCTCCTCACCTGCCTGAGTGTCTCAGGGCATCTTCCTCTTCCTTGCAGCCTTCTCCTCCACTGGGCCAAGGTTTGGGAATGGGAAATCCTGGTTTGGGGAAAAACAAGAGATGAGCACAGTGAGTCTGAAGGTCCTCTGCCCACATCCATCTCTAGAAGTCACCTGGTGTCCATAAAAACCTTCAAAAAGCAAAAGTGAATCAAAAAAGCCACCAGGAGTGTCCCATTTCCAGTCTCATCCCTGTGGTGCTCTGGTGGTGCCTCCTGTCATGGCTGCTGAGGATCCCTGGCCTCCCCAGGGATGAGAAGGTCGGAGAGCCCCCCCCAGGCCTGAGCACCTTCAGCGGTGAGAGGGACACAGAGCCCCTGGTTCCCAGCCCTGCACAAGCATTTCCTGAGGCCAGAGGGATGGAGACTCCATCGAGCATCCCACAGGGCAAGGGGACGAGACTGCCCTGAGCATCCCCTCGACATGAGGGTGAGAGGGAGAGAAACCCCCCAGGCATTCCCTGGGGTGAGAATGATGGAGACCCCCTGGGGAATGGCCTGGGGTGACAGGGACACCCCCTGGGGGACAGGGACACCCCCTCAAGGATGGCCTGGGGTGAGAGGGACAATGCCCCCCAAGCCCTTCCCAAGTATCCCCCAGGGCGAGAGGCGCTAAGACCCCTCCAGCATCCCCTGGGCACTGGACAAAATAAACTTGGCAGAAATTAAATTTAATACTGTATAAATCACTTTGATGAAGATTTGATTTTCTCACAAGTCACATATGAGGAAAACACAAATAAATCCCAAACATTAATAAACCAACAATAGAAGCAATTCTGTGGCAATTCCAAGTTTCACGGTTCCTGCACAGCTCCAGCTCAGCTGCTGGAAGGTTCTGATTAAAAAAAAAAAAAAAAAAAAAAAGGAAGTGAAAATTTCACCCAATACAGATTATTGAAAGGAAGGAAAAATCTGTATAGCTGTGACAAAGGTGACAGGGACAATAATTATTCTCACATATGGAAAAGTCCCCAAGCCTCAGAATTCTGGAGTTATTCGGGAATTTAGCTACTTGAGCTGGGCTTCTTCTAGGACCTTTAGCAGCCTTGTGCTCCTAACCTTGGGGTGAATGAACCTTATCAGTCTCTCTGGTAACATTTGCAACCTTTCCTCCGGTGATTTAACAAACATTTAATGGAAGGATAACAAAGTATTTTCTTTACACTGGCCACCCACAACAGCCATTTTCCTCATCAGTTCTCCCCCAAGCCACTCAGAGGAATCTGCATTCAAGTTTCCAAGAGTTCCCCTGGAAAGAAAGAGCCCTCCTCCCACAGAGGAGGGAACCATGCTGTTGTCAAGGTCAGAGAACAGTGCCTAAACTCACTGTGCCAAAATATTGGACACAATCTGGTTAAGAAAATTCTTAGAGATGCCTCTGCCCCAATTAAGTGCTAACGAGACCAAATGCAAAGTGGATTTTATTGAACAGTCAATGTGAGGTAGAGAGAGATGGAATAAAAGAGAAAAATGGGGGAGGGCAATAGAGTGACAGGGACAGAGACCTCCCCTGGGGCGGGACAAGTGTGACATTGTCCCCTGTGTGTGTGACCTTCTCAGGGTGAGGGTTTTACACCTGAGCCAGTTTGGGTAGGGGGGGTGGTGTTCACCCCCCGAGCAGGGATTACCCCACTGTTTCAGGTTACAGTGTAAGATGTAACCAAATGCATGTTTTCCATCACCATCTTCACAAACTGTTCCAAACAGGTGGGGCAGTGTTCTTTATCTCTTCCATGACTCAGCCCTGATAACGCCCTCCAGGGGCTCTCTTCTGTTCATGGGCCATTGAGTGTCCCTGCAGGACTGATAAAATGACATCATCCCATTGTGGGATGGTCTGACCAGGGGGAGGAGCCAACCATTCCTACCTGGATATAAGCTGAGGCTTCTGACACCAGGAGAACCTTGCCTGCTGGATTCCCAGAGGACAAGAGCTCCACCACCACCACTGGACCTTCAGAGGAAGACCAGACCCTTCTACAGGATCACTGCTTCGACAGAATAATGTTTATCACTGCAGCAGGACTGCAGCCACCATTTAATGGGACTGCTACCACCACCATGACCAACAGGGTGCCTGCCAGGTTATATCCTGACTGTGTCAGTTTAAGGCAGTGTTTCTGTATCATTGCCTTGATCTTAATTTTCTTCTTAAATTGAATTCTGGCTTAGACTCTCCCCCTGGTTTGCCCTCAAACCTGTACAAAAGTCAATGCACCCATCTCTTGTTTTCCTCCCCAAACAGAATTTCCCATCCCCAAACCACCGCCAGATGGATGAGATGGCTGCGAGGAAGAGGAAGATGTCCCGGGACCACCAGGTAGGTGAGGAGGAAGTCAGTGCCCCTTTCCCCCTCTCTCCTGCTCCATCTCCCTGCCCAGAACAGCCCAAGGCTGCAGGACAACCCTGCTTCCAACCCCATCACGCCAGGGATGCACGGGGAGGATCTCCTTCCCTTTCCCTCTGGCATGGAGGGAAATCCCATCCTCTCCTTGCCCTGCCTTCCTCAGACAAAGGAGCTGAGGATGGAGACCAGCAAGGACAAATCTCCACAGCAGAACCTTGTATAAGAGCCCATTTTGAGTGGCTCCATGGCACAGAATTCAATGGGGAAGAAAATTCTCTGAGGAGGGGCTCTAAACCCAGCCCCGGTTGCTCTGAGGAGGAAAGACCCACCCTGTTCCAGGAAGGTGGACAGAGCTTCAGTCAGAGCTCAGAGCTGATGGTCCAGGAGCAGCTTCCTGATGGGGAGAAGTCCTACAAATGCTTGGAGTGTGGGAAGAGCTTCAGGCAGAGCTGCCACCCGATCAGACACCAGAGGATCCACACTGGGGAATGGCCCTACGAGTGTGGGGAGTGTGGGAAGGGCTTCAGCTACAGATCCACCCTTGTGACCCACCAACGCATCCACACTGGGGAGAAGCCCTGCGAGTGTCCCCAGTGTGGAAAGAGATTTCAGACGACCTCCAATCTCCTCCTGCATGAGCGGATTCACACCGAGGAGAGGCCCTTCCGTTGCTCCGACTGCAGGAAGGGATTCAACTGCAACTCCCACCTTGTCAGGCACCAGCGCATCCACACTGGGGAGAGGCCCTACAAGTGCCCTACCTGTTGGAAGAGGTTTCCCACCAGCTCCAATCTCTTCCTGCATGAAAGGATTCACACAGGAGAGGCCGTTCCGCTGCCCTGACTGCAGGAAGGGCTTCAACCGCAACTCCACCCTTGTCAGGCACCGGTGCATCCACACTGGGGAGAGGCCCTATGAGTGTCCCCAGTGTGGAAAGAGCTTCACCCAGAGCTGACTTGACCAGACACCACCAACAGAGGCACGAGTGAGGGAAGCTCTGTGAGTGCACTGCAATTGGAGCTTAATGCACGGCTCCAAGCTCATCTCCAATTGGAGGATCCATGTTGGGAAGAGCCCTGGTGGTTGATGTTCCCTCTAATTCATGCTGGGAAGACACCTGTCCCTTTTACTGCCCCTGCCAACAACATGACGTGGGATTGAAGAACATGAAGGTCTGGCCAGGACCATGTCATTACATTCACTCCCATATCAGGTCATTGCCATGGGCAGGAAAGGAACTCTCCCTCTCGCTTGAGAACAAGGGTGTCCTTTCCAGGCATGAGGAAATACGTGGTGAGGGAGAGCCAGTTGTTGTTGTAGTTTTCCCTAAGAACTGCTTTTCTTATCCCTTTTTTTATCAATATTATTTCTATTTCAGTTTCTTCATTATTTCACTGCTGTTCCAAATAAATTGTTCTTACACTATCCCAGGATCTTTGCCTTTTGTACATTGCATTGGAGTTGAGAGGGCAGCGAGCGGCAGCACAGTTTTAATGGGAGCAGGAAATTGGGGAATCCCGTTCCTAAAACCCAGTCATTGGAAACCAAGCATCCCAGCTGGTCCCAGCCCTGGTGGCCATGGCAGCAGCCTTGGGAGAGGGTCCCTGGCTGGGGCTGTGGGAACCTCTTCCCTCTGGTGCCCAGGGACAGGACTGGAGGGAACGGCTGCAGCTGAGTCAGGGCAGGTTCAGGCTGGGTCTCAGGAAAAGGTTTTTCCCCAGAGGCTGCTGGGGCAGTGCCCAGGCTCTCCAGGGAAGGCTCCCGGCTCCAGGGCTCTCTGAGCTCCAGCAGCGTTTGGACAGCACTGCCAGGCCCAGGCTGGCATTGTGGGGTGTCCTGTGCACAGCCAGCAGTTGGACTCCAGGATCCTGATGGGTCCCTCCCAGCTCAGCCAATTCTGTGGATCTGGGATCCCATGACCCACAGCAACAGGGTCCTGGTGATGGTTGCCTGCTAAGGATCAGATTTGTCACAGGCCCTCAGAGGGGTTCCATGGGGACTTTCCAAGAGTCTCCAAGCTGTTCAAGAGCTGGAAGGTCACAGGCAGAGACAGAGGCTTCATGGACACCTCCCAGGGGTTTCTGGGGATGATAAAGAGCCGTGTGCTCAGAGGCACTCACAGTCATTCCATGGTGACATCCCAGGGCACCTTGGGCTGCAAAGGCACTGATCTGTCACAGGCACTCACGGGGGCTCCACGGTGACATCCCAGGAGTCCCCAGGCTGCCAAAGAGCCGGGATGTCCCAGACACTCATAGGGGTTCCTGTCATGGTCACAGTGGGAGCTTCAGGCAAAAGCTTTATTTCTTTATTGGAGAAATCCCTGCTGAGTCATGACATGGAGAAATGACACCCAACACCCACCCACCGTGGATCCTCATACCCCTGCAGGGCCCCTAGTCTTCTAAAATTCCTTTTAATACAGGAGACTGGGAGCAGCTGGATCCAATCCCAGCCCCAGACTGTGCCAAAAGTTGTAAAAGATTGGACAGGTGAAATTGAACTTTAACGCAATTTGTCCCACAGGATTAATGATGGAATACCACATATATTTATATAAATACAGCTCTGATTGATTCTGATCATCATTAGACACAATGGCTTATTTATACCACAGAGTAAATTTAAAAAAAAAGTTATTTACTCCACAGTATAGGAACTATAACAATTATTAGAATATTCTGCTCTAGGAAGCAATTTTGAAGTCAACAGGGCCTGGCTGGAGTTGTTGGAGCCCATTGCAGGCAGAGCCTCCTGCTCCAGCAGGAACTGCCTTTCCTGTGCCAGGAGCAGGGCAGGTCCCGCTGCAGGAAAAGCCCCAGGCCAGCCCCAGCACAGGGAAGGGCTCGGGCACAAGGGCAGAGTGCCGTGCTGGGAGCTGTGCCAGGCAGAGCCTGAGGCACCAAAGGCACCTTGGCAGCAGCAGCTGCTTGCAGGGCATGGCCAGAAGCCTCCCTTGGCAGCCCGGCCTGGTGGCCAGCACTGCAGAGCTGCTGCCCCAGGGCTCATTTCTGCCTGGGCTCTGAAAAGCCACTTCTGCTCCAGGAGCTGCCTGGGAAGCCATTGGCCCCAGCACCTTGGGGACAAGATATGAATGAGAAAACTCTTCATGCCAGCAGAGACAAGGCAGGGGCAGAGGAAAGGGCAGAGCCAGGCCCAGGGGACAGGGCTGCCATGGTGATGGCTGTGAGGTCACTGTCCCTGCAGCAGCTTGGCTGCCCTCAGCAGACATTCTGGCCAGAAGCGTTGTGAGGGCACCCAGCACATCAGAGAACCCACACAACAGGAATTCTGTCCTTGGGGATGAGAGGGTCAGGTTGCAGAAGGCTCCTGCTCTTGAATAATTCCTGAGATGGGGAATCCAGTTCTGTGGAAGAACAGTTGCAGTTTTGTGCCATTCTCATCATTGTAAAATATTTCCTCCTTCTAACAAATGTAAATCCACCCTCATTCATTTCAGAGATATTGACCCTTCTTCTGTCACCGCAAGATTTGGGAGAAAATAACTTTGACCATTTTTTTTGTGTTTTCACAGACCTTGGTGAGGACCCAAAAATCTCCCAAGATGGGGTTTGGAGGCCTCATCACATAACCAGCGGGAGGAGGCTGTAGGCTCTGGGCTCACTGGCGTGGAGACTGAGGACAGAACAGGAGCAGTCCGGGAGGGAGTAAAGGGTGGTTTCACAGAGTGTGGAGCTTTTCTTTATTGTGGGAATGAGCCTGAAGAAGAAATAATTGTGCTAAGGGCAGCTGGGGAGGCGCAGACTGGACAGCAGGAGAAAGGAGTTTCCCTCCCAGGGCACGGCTGTGGTGCAGCACATCCCCCAGAAGGCGCCTGGAGCAGTTCAAGGCTTTGTGTGGGCAGGCAGAGGCAGGCAGGAGGCAGAGCTGCCAGCAAAGGAAGAGGCCAGCCAGGTGGGGCAGCCGGGGGATGACGACAGCCTGCAGGGACAGAGGCACAGGGCAGGGACACCGTAGGACAGCCTGGGCTGCACAGGGCACAGGGATGGGCAGCAGCTGCAAGGCCCTGACAGAGCCAACTTGGGCAGCACTTTGGCCATGGCTGCTGGCCCTGGGCCTGAGGCCACAAGGAGGGGACAAGTGACCCTTGCAGCCCTGGGGCCTCATTGCCTCCTTGTCCCTGCTCAGCAGCCTGGCAGGGGCCACCCCATGGTCCCGTCCTTGGCATTGCACATCCCCACATGCCAGTGCCCATCCAGGGAAGAGCCCTGAGCAATGAGGGAGGGACAGGATCTGCCTGGCCAGGGGCTGGGGCTCAGGCCTTGGCCATTTGCATTCCTGAAACACATCCAGGTGTGCTCAGCACCAGAGACACCTTTGCCTTGTTTGTCCCCAGCTGTCACCACTGCCACCAGTGTTCTGCTCTGCCTGGAACCTGGGGATGCTTTGACATGAATTGTGTCCTTGAGTGGGACCCATTTAAACTACAAGAAATATCTATGTTTCAGTTTAACTTGGAGTTCTTGAGAAGCTTTTTGAGCACACTCTGAGGGACTCAGTCTGATGCAAAGAGCACCAAAGCCCCAGAGGGTCATTCAAGTCCTTGTGCTGTGTCTGTGCTGCTGAGCTGGGCCGGGCTCCTGGCCCAGAGGCAGCTCCTGGCAAGGGCAGCGCTGCAGAGAGACAGCTCTGGCCAGGAGCAGCTCCTGTGCACAGCCCAGCAGGGCTGGGGCACTGCCAGGGCAGCTCAGGGACACCAGCAGGGCACAGACAGAGCTGACAGGGGCTCAGCACTGGCAGGGGCTGGGGGATGTCCCAGAGGGGGCTGTGTCACAGCGGCACCTCTGTGGCTGTGTCCTAGAGGCACAGAGCAGCTGTGATGTCAGCAAGGGGCTGTGTGACAGCACAGAGTGGGCTGTGTGAGGTCCCAGGTTAGGCTGTGACATCATGACATCGCTGTAGTACATCAGAGAGCAGGCTGTGAGGTCACAGTGTGTGCTGTGACATTACAGAGCGGCAGTATGACATCACAGAGGGGGTTTTGTGACATCACTGAGGGGGTTGTGACGTCACAGAGCTGTCTGTAATGTCACAGAGTAGGGTGTGAGGCCATGGAGTAGCCTCTGCCATCATGGAAGGTGGCTCTGTGACATCAAAGAGTGGGTTGTGACATCACTGGGTGAGTAACATCATAGAGCCAGCTGTGATATCACAGAACAGGCTGTGACATCACATGGTGAGTTTGTGATATCACAGTGCAGCTTTATGATATCACATACTGATATCCCAGCACTGGCCCTTTGATATCATAAAGGGGCTTTGTGACATCACAGAGCAGGCTGTGACATCACAGAGCAGTAGTGTGTCATCACTGAGTTGCCTGTGACATCATAGGCTGGACATCATGGAATGGATTCTGCCATCACAGGGTATGTGTTTGACATCACAGAATGGCTGTGTGACATCCCAGGGTAGGCTTTGTAATATCACAACATTAACTGTGACATCATAATGAGGGCTGTGACATCATAATGAGGGCTGTGTCATCACAGGGGCTGTGTGACATCACAGGGGCTGTGTGATATCACAGGAAGCTGTGTGACATCACAGGGGCTGTGTGAGGTCACTGGGGAGGTCACTCTGCCCCAGCCCCCCTCACAGTTTCCCCAGAGCAGTCCAACCCTGCTCGTGCACAGCGGGGTCCCCTGTCCCCCCGGGTCCCCCCGCCCCCGGCGCCGCAGCCTCCCCCAGAGGATGTTCCACGAGATCGACCCCAGAGCCTGACACAGGGACAAGGGGCCGGGGCTGTGGGGGTGGGACAGGGGAACAGGGACCCCTGGGCAGTGTCCCCGTGTCCCCCAGGGCCAGAGCCTGGGCCAGGGCTCCTTCACCCTGTTATGAACGAGGGCTTGAGAGCACTGAAAAATCCCCATCAAGGGAGAAGCAAAAAACAGACTTAATATTAAGGAACAGCACCACAAAGTTCCTTGGCAAGAGTCATTATGCTCCTGAATTGACATTTCAGGCGCAGCAAGGATACAAAGCAACAACAAAACCAAACGAAATCCATCCAATCAAACCAGAAATGAACCAAGAACTGTCCCTGTGTGTGTGTGTGTGTGTGTGTGTGTGTGTGTGTGTGAGTGACACAAGGACAGTGAGGGCAAGGATAAAAGGATTGTGGCTTTAAAGCTTAACAGAGCTCAAACTTAACTGGACTTGTCTTACATCTTAACCCTAACTGACACCTTAAACTTCACAATTTAGCAAAAGAAAAGCACTTAACGCTATTTCACCTAACTTAAAACCTATGAAATAGCAAAAGAACAGAGGAATAACACTTAACAGTATTTAACTTAGCTTATAACTTATATTAAACTTAACAACTTAGCAAAAGAACAACTCTTAGCAGCATTTAACTTCACTTAGACCTTGTGACTTAACCTTACCTACAGGTCTGACTGACTCAGCTATCCAAGGCACTCCAACCCCTCAGAGAGCAGCACTTCTGCCACAATTCCCCAGCACAGGCACTCCTGTGTGCACACAGACACAAAGAGTCAGTGCAAGGCACCTGTGAGAAATTCCCCTGAGGGCAGGAAATGCTCCCTGTGGATGCTTTGCCATCTCCCCAGCGGGTGAAGGGTTGAGCCTGGAGGAGTGGGGGGATCGGCCCAGGCTCCCTCGTTGTTCAGGGATCCCTGAGTGCAGCAAACGGGAGAGTTCCCGGCTGGGAGAGGCCCCACTCAGAGGGAGTCGCTGGCCCAGGAGAGCTCCAAGGGGCTCCTTTTGCAGCGCTGTTTGTAGGGCCCCAAGAGAGGGGCTGCAGTCCCAGCAATGGTTCATCCTGGCCGCACTTGGCATCAACAGCTTTCTTTGGCACTGTGAGAACAGGGATGTTGTGCCACTGAGGGAACAAAACCAGTTCCCAGGGCTGCTCCTCCAGCAACCAGGAGCTGGTTGGGCGGCAGCAGTGCCTGGAGCAGACAGTGTTTGTGCTGAGCTGCAGAGGAGCTGAGCCAGGGGCTGTTGGCCAAGGCTGAAGCCCAAGGAGCATTTCTGAGCTGGCAGGGTGGCCTGAGAAGGGGAGAGGGGAATGCAGCAGCACAGGGCCCATGGAAGCAAGGGACCATGGTGACACTGTGGGGCCCTGTGAGACCAAGGGACCATTGTGATACTGTGGGTCTCATGGAATCATGGAGATCACTGTGACATTGCTGGGGCCTCATGGAACCAAGGGGACTGTACTGACACCGTGTGGCTCCAGGAAACGTAGGGATCATTGTGACACTGTTGGGCCCTATCAAAGTAAGGGTCCATTGTGGTACTGCTGGGACTCATGGAACCGTGGAGACCATTAAGACACTTTGGGGTGACATTGCAAGGCCTCATGGAATCATAGAGAGACAATTAAAAGACTTCATAGCCTCATGGAGCCAAGGGGCCATTGTGACACTGAGCAGATTCATGGGATCATGGAGACCATTGTGATACTATAAGGGCCCATGGAATAAGCAAGACATTGTGACATTATGATTCTCCATGAAACCAGTGAGACCATTTTGATGTAACCCTGGGGGTCCCCAGAGAACTAGGAGGATCATTGTGATACTATGGGGCCTCATGAAACCGATGCATTTGTGACACTGCAGGTCTGCATGGAACCAAAGGTCCATTTTGACATTGTGGAGCCTCGTGTCATCAGTGTGTGATTGTGACCTTGTGAAGCCAAAGGAGACCACTGTGACATTGCAGGGCTGAATGGAACCAAGGGGCCATGGTGACATTCTGGAACCTCATTGAACAAAGGGTTCATTGTGACACTGCAGGGCTGCGTGGAACCAAAGGTCCAGGGTGACACAGAGGGGGCTCTTGTCATCAATGGTCCATTGTGACACTGTGGAGCCAAAGGAGACCATTGTGACACTGCAAACCCCCAGGGTCCAAAGCTCCATTGTGACATTGCAGGACTCATGGAACAGAGGAGTCATGTGACATTGTGGGGCCTGGGGAACCACAGAGACCATTGTGACAATGCAAGGCCTCATGGAATCATTTGGACCATTGTGACAGTGTGGGGCCTTCTGGAACCAAGGGAGCACCGGGACACTGCTAAACCCCATGGAATCAAAGAACAATTAGGACACTGCGGGGCCCCATGGAAGGAAGGGGACCGTGGTGATACTGCAGGGACTCATAAAACCAAGTGAACACGGAGCAGGTCTGGCTGGTTTGGCCTTCCAGGGGCCACCTGACTGGTCCAGCTGACCTTGGCATGTTGAGGGTCTCTTCTCATCTGCTTCTTAAACACTGGGGCTCCATGCTTTCCTTCCTATGGAAAAGATCTGTCCTTCTCCTCCAGGGACCCTGGCCAGAATTGGGATTTCACCTCCAAATTTCCTTATATCCAGGCATTGTTCCCATAGGAATATTGCCAGGACAAGACTGGCTGACAGTGGTTTCATGAGGGTCACCTCTCATCTGTACCCAAAACACTGGGGAAGGCTCCATGTTTTCCTTCCTATGGAAAGAACTGTCCTGATTCTCAAGGTGTCTATGGCCAAGACTGGGGTCCACCTCCAAAATTCCCTACATCCTAAGACTGCTCCCAGACAACATGTGCCATTACTGATAAGTCTGGCTGGCCTTGGCCTAGTGAGACTCTCACCAGCCTTCTAAACACTGGGGCTCTGTGCTTTCCTTCCTGTGGAAATGAGCTCTCCTTCTCCTCCAGGTGCCCATGGCCAAATTTGGGGTTCCACCTCCAACATTGCCTGTTGTGAGAGACTGGAGGATGTAGTTGGCTCAAAACATTTTGTGTGTGGGGGAGGAAGGGGCAGGTCCAGCCTTGCCCTGCCCTGGAACCCCAGCACTGCCCTGCCCTGCAACCTCAATCCCCCCTGAGCCTCTATCCCAGCCCAGCAGTGGCTGCCAGTCTCTGGCACAGCACAGGCAATGCTCTACAGCCACCTCTGGAGCCCCAGCCCAGCTCCTGAGTGACCAAATGAGCCCAAGTCCCAGCTGGGGAAGGGCCCAGGAAGACCAAGGAGTATTGAAGGCTGACCACAAGACAAGCACACATCTTGACCCTGCCTCCTCTTGGAATTTTTACCTGAACATTGCTGGAATCCAGACATTGGTAGCTCTGTGTGTGCTTTTCTGAATCTTATTTGTCTTTATCTCTTTCTATGTCTACTTCTATTGTACATGTCCTCTTGCAAATTTTCATTAACTTAAAATTGAACAGGCTTAGAGTTTGTGAAGTTGAATGAGCCAAGTTAATGCTTTGAGAAGTGTTTATTGTTGATTGAATGTCCTATTAAACCTTTTGACAAAATTTCTCTGATTTTCTAAAGTTGCCAGTAAAGGCTGCTTTGTTGTTTTAAGCTCCTGAAAATCTCTTGTTGGTATTTCTCCAGGGAGTCCAACTCAGAGTACACAAACAATTTGTAATTATTTTTAAAAGTCTCCTTGAGAGAGTTTTTTGGAGGATGGGAGTCAGGGCTTGTCTGTCCTGCTTGGCACAGCCCAGGCAGGGCTTTCCCAGCCACATTCCACACTCCATTTCCCAGCTGGAGCCGCTGGTGCCTCTGAGTTCTGCTGGCCCAGCCCCAGGGACGCTCTCCTTGTCTGCCCATTCCCCCACGGTCTCTGGGCAGGGATGGCCTCAGTGGGGGCTGCTGACATCCTCAGCAACTTGGAGGCTGCTGCTGGATTTCACTGCTCCAGAGGCTTGTTCAGCCTTCAGCTCTTCAGTGCAGGAATTCAGTGTCCCAGGGCTCATTAACTTCAGAACACCTTAACAAGCCAAGCCTCTGGGAATAATTTAATTTCAGATTTCAAATAATTTGTGGCTAATTACACAGATTTCAGATGTGTATTTAAATTGAATATATTCTATTTAAAAAGAGAAGGAGAAAATGTTTTTTAGGTCCTGTTAGTGTTTTTTTTTCCCCAATAATAAATTGATATGTGCAATCTCCAGTTGACACTAAATCCAAGTACATTCTCATGCAGTTTGAATAGATATAAAAATCAAGACTCTTCATGGCTGACAATCAATCAGACTCTGTCCCTACCCCCACCCCACCATTTCCCCCATCCAAGCCCTGGCACTCAGAGCAGCCTTGTGCAAATCTCAGCTCCCTCCAGCCCAGGCTGCACCTGCAGCTTTCAGCTCCTTGGCTCCAACTCCCACCTGCTTTCCTTGGAGAAGGAGCTGCCTGAGACACAGATGGATGTTCATTTCTTGTCAGCCAGCAAAGCCAAGGGAAGGCACAGCTCCATCAAATGCAGAAGTCATTCTTCTCTCTGGCTCTGCCCTGCCCCTCATCCCCACAGCCTGTCCTGCGTCCTTCATCCCTCCTTTGCCAGGGAATTTCTGGGACAAGGGAGCTCTGCTCTGGCTATGGAGGGAGGTCCAAGTGCAGCCACTGGAGTGGGAGCCACAACTGATTAGGTTTGTGTCCTTTGAGAGACCAGGAACTGGTGAGACTCAGAGGCACAGAAGGGTTTCTCTTCATGGCCAATATAAAAAATGTGAACATGATAAAATTTAATAAATTTAATAAACATTAAAACCCTTCCCTGAGCTCCTTGTGACAGCAACATGTGACATGTCCACCATCCACAAGGGATTGCCATACAGGAAGAATTTTAGACAAAGTCATAGGAAGAGGTGTTATAAAAGATAAAAACACAACTAAGATGCTGACTACGAAGGTGTTTAAACTTCTGAAAGACTGGGCAACTCCCTGATGCTCAAAGCGTGAAGTCAGTCAAGGGAGACACATTGGAATGACCAGAGAAGAGCTGCAGGAGGAAATCTGGGAGCAAGGGGAAGGGCATAGATCCAGCTGCTCTAAATGAAGAGATGTCCTTAGACACGGCCATTTAACCAGGAGAGCTGGAAACACCTAAAGGAAGAGGGCCGTGAAATACTAGATTGAATGTTGCTGGCAAAGGTAGAGGGGAAGATCAGTATTTTTTCTCCTGCCATCAGGAGAAGAATCCATGAGATCCAGGAAACTCCTGTTCCTGGTGGGAAAACTTTGCCATTTTTTATAAGTACTCAAGTGAGGCAGATAATAAAAATGTGCTTGTATATTATGAAACTAACAGGTATTAAAACCTGTGCCCCTTTCCAGGCAGACATCAGCTGTGTGCCCATGAACAGGCAGTGCCATTTGTGCCCTGAGGTGCCTAGCTGGGATTGGATCTCTCTGAGAGCACCTGAGGGAGAGCAGGGCACCTTGCAACCTGCAGGTCCCTGCCAGCCCCGCAGGGCTCCTGTCCCATCAACATTTGCCCTGCTGCCAATCACAGCTGGGATAGCACCGCCCCTGCTGTGTGATTGACAGCTCTGCCAGGGCTGGGGGCGGGGCTCTGTCCCACCACAAACCAAGGCCTGACCCGGCCCTGGCCCCACATGGGCATTCCGAGCATCCCGAGGTGTCTTGGGACATCGATCTCATCCAGACTCTGACAGCGACCACGGTGACACTCTGGAACCTCATGGAACCAAGGGTCACTTGTGACAATGCAGGTCCAAGGAAACTGTGGTGGAACTGTGGAACTTCATGGAATCAAGGGAACCATTGTGCAGTTCAGGGGCCCTGTGGAAGCAAGGGTCAATGATCAAACTGTGGGGCCCATAGAAACAAGGAGCCATTGTGACACAGCAGGGCCGCATGGAGCCAAGGGACCACTGTGACTCTGTTGGGGCTCATGAAACCAAGAAGCCATTGTGACATTGCCAGACTTCATGGAATCAAGGAGACCATTGTGATGGTGTGGGGACCCATGATATCAGCAGAACATGGAACAGGTCTGCCTGCTTTGGCCTCCTGGGGCCTGTCTGACAGGTCCCGCTGAATTTGACATGTCAAGGGCCACTTCCCATCTGACTGTGAAGCACTGGGGCTCCGTGCTTGCCTTCCTATGGAAAAGAACTATCTTTCTTGTCTAGGCTCCCATGGCTGAAATTAGGATTCCACCTCTAAATCTCCCTATATCCAAGGCTTTCTCCCAGACAAAATCTGCCAATACAGTCAAGTCTGGCTAGCCTTGGCCTCTGGTGGCTGCGTCTCATCTGCCCCTGGGGCTCGGCTGTTTTCTTCCTGTGGAGACCACTGAGACACCGTGGGGCGTTGTGGAGCCAAAGAGCATTGTTACACTGTAGGAACTTGTGGAACCAAGGAGATCATTGTGACACTGTGGGGTCTTGAGGAACCATGGAGACCATTGTGACACTTTGGGGTCTTGTGAAATGCAGGGGCATTGTGACACTGCAGAGCACCATGGATCCAAGGGACCATTGGGACACTCTGGAGCCTCATGGAACCAAGGACATCACTGTGGTTCTGTTGAGCCACATGGTCCCAAGGGGCCAGTGTGAAGCAGCAGGGCTTTGTGGAACCAAGAGGCCATTGTTGCATTTCAGGGCCTCATGGAGCCAAAGGGCCGTTGTGGTCTTGTGGGGCACCATGGATCCATGGAGACCATTGTGGCACTGCAAGGCCCCATGGAATTATGTGACAATGTGGGGCCCCAGGGAACCAAAGAGCCATTGTGACTCTGCAGGGCCTCATGGAGGGAAGGGGTCATTGTGACACTGTGGGAAGCTGTGGAACCATTGTTGCAATACTGGGCCCCAAACACAGCAGGGCTTCATGGAACACAAAGAACATTATGACCATGGTGACACAGCAGGGCTTCATGGAACACAAAGAACATTATGACACTGTGGGGCCTTTGGGAACCATGGAGACCATTAAGATCCTTAAGCACTTGTGTAACCAAGGTGCCATTATGGTGCCACAGGACATCATGGAAGCAAGAGAACCACTGTGATGTTGCATGATTTCATGGAAGCACAGAGCCACTGTGACACTGCAGGGCCCTATGGAACCAAGAGAACACAAAATAGGCCTGGCTGCCTTGGCCTCCCAGGAGTCACGTGACTGGTCTGGCTGACCTTGGAATGTGGAAGGTCATTCCCATCTGACCCTGAAACACTGGGGCTCTGGCGTTCCTTTGTATGGAAAAGAACTGTCCATCTTTTCCAGGTCCATGGCCAAAATTAGGATTCCACCTCCAAATTTCTGTGTATCCAAGGTTTGCTGCCAGAGAAAAGCTGCCAGAAGAGATAGATCTGGCTGGTCTTTAATTCCTGATTACCAGCACTGACCTGTTTTCCAAACACTAGAAAGGGCTCTATGCTTTTCTTTTTGTGGAAAAAATCCTCCTTCTCCAGGCACAAATGTCTGAATTAGGATTCCACATTCATAATTTTGAATATCTAAGGGTTGCTCCCAGACAAACCTGCCAGGACAGACAGGTCAGGCTTGCCTTGGCCTCTGGTGGCTGCTGTTCATCAGCTCCTGAAACATGGGGGTTCTGTGGTTTCCTTCTTATGAAGACCAGTGTGACACCTAGTGGCCTTGTGAAATGCAGGGGCATTGTGACACTGCAGAGCACCATGGATCCAAGGGACCATCGTGACACCGTGGTGCCATGTGGAACCAAGGACATCACTGTGGCTCTGTTGGGCTCCATGTTCCCAAGGGGCCGGTACAAAGCAGCAGTGTGGGAGTTAGCCCGGCTGTAACTCAGAGTCAGCCAGATTTTACCCCGAAAGAACCTGGCATGAGGTTCAAGCCCTGGGAATCATTTGTTTAACTTAGGATGAGCTTGGGAGATCTCCCATACGCCTTTAGTCTTGTTGTGCTAAGTTGTCCAAGTTCTGCTTCCCTACTGGTTACTTGTTTCCCCTATATGGGTATTGTTCTAGTTCTCTAGCCCCAAGTGTATATGTTGTTGCTTCCCCTTTATCTCAGGTCTTTGGATCCTGCCCTTCAAACTGTGCTCAACTTCTCCATGTTTATTGTTTTTCACCCCATTATTGAAGTTCTTTTTGGGCAACTCCATTGAACCCGCTCCTTTTCATTTTCACCAACTCCACTCTTAGGTCAGGGAATCAGAGTGATTTGTCGCAGCCACCCTCACTGCGACATCTGGCCCCTGAGCAGGGACCCTGACATTCAGTTGCGTCAGCTGGGGTTAGCTGAGAGATAGGCCAGTGCTCCCCGGGATTGTGGATTTTGCCTGGCCCAGTGGATTTCCCATCACTTCAAGGGACCTGAGGCAGCATTGGTGGGGACAATGACGGTTTCCTCCTGTGGAGGATTTCAGGTGGGTTTGGGAAAATGCAGGACATTTATCGCCTATTTTGCCAGCGTGTTTTTAAATATGGATCCACATCCCATAATTGATTTGGGGCATTCCGGTGGCTGTTCCCCCCAAGACGGAGAATGAGGAAAATGGGTGGTCAGTTGTTCCAAAGTAGAAAGGGACCCCATTGCACCCCGCATGCTCCCCTTCTTCTACACCATCCTTGAGACCCTTCACCAGCAAGCTGTGTGTCAAAAACTTGATCCATCAGTCACTCCTAACCCAGGACCTCCCCTGAAACCTGCCTTTCTTGGACTTTCCATGATGGTCCAAGATGGCAATGGCCACGCTTTCTTGGAGCATTGTGCCCTGGAGACCCAAGATGGAAGAAGCCCGAATGTGGCTCGGGAGCCTGGCCATCCTCCCTCCATCTTGGCTCCTCCACTTCCTGCTCCCACAACCTTCTCTTCCGCTCTGAACGAACATCCAGACTCCACCCCCGTGACTGCAGGTCACGCCTCCACTGTCATTCATTCCACCTCCACCCTGGGCCACAGCTCCAGAAAATGACAAAATGGCAGCGCCCTTTACTCACCCTCCAGCAACAATATAAACCTCCTGGTCAAGGATATTAAGCCAAACTGTCACACTATTTTTAATCCAAGTGTTTCTGCTCCAGGTTATTCTTCCTCCCCAGAAGACACTTTGGATTCCCCAGAGCCACCTCTCCCCTCAACCCTAGAAGATCCCTGGGAAAGGATCTGGAAGGAAGCAGTTAAGGAAGGAGACTGGCAAATAGTCTTGAAACTCCTCATTGCCCCAGGACATGATGAAAGAAGGGAGCAGAATCCCAGGTATCAGCCATTGGTTTACGGGGAAATCAAGGAGCTGTGCAGGGCAGCTAAAGACTAGAGGCAGGACTCACCTTGTTTTAATGGCCTAATGAGGGCCATGTTTACAGCACATGTAACCCCCTATGATTTAAAATATATTATGACCATGTTTTTACCACCTACAGAATACACTCTGTGGGAAAGGGGGATGGAATTGTTTACTAAATCAATTAATAGCAGACTATGCTAATAATGAGGCAAGGGTGCAATTGACAGTCAGCCATCTAGCTGGAGAAGGACAACACAGCCTGCCAGATGATCAAGCAGCAGGTATCCCCAGAGAAGTATTGGACGATATAAAAGAGATGGCTTTGAAAGCTTTAATCCAGGTACTGGATGGTAGCAGCCCCAGTTTGGACTATGTAAACATAAGACAAGAACCCGGAGAGCCCTGCATGAAATTGATTGATTGCCTTAAACAGGCACTAGAGAAACAAGTCCGGGATGAAAAGACTCAAAATGAATTACTAAACTCATTGGGGGTAGCCAAAGCCAACCTGGAATGTAAGAAAGGGCTGCGTGCCCTTCCACTAGAGATGGAACCCACACTCCTGCAGATGACTGAGGCTGTAATTGCCTCAGGACAGCAGAACACGTACCGGTCGTACAAGCCCAGGCCATTGGGCAAGGAGTTGCAGAGGCCCTAGTGGCCATGCCATTCCCCTTTAAGGGACCCCAGCCAAAATTACAAGGCCCAAAAATATGTTTCCGGTGTGGTCAACAAGGACATTTTAGAAAATATTGTCTCTGAGGTAGGGGGGTATCCGGTCCCTAACAGAAATCAACATCAAACTAAGCAGAATTTTGCTTTTTGCAATGGCCCAGTGCAGGTTGGGATGATGATCCACCCTCACAGCTGGCCCAGGGCAGGCCGGGAGTGGCCTTGGTGACACCTGGGTGACACCTTGGGCTTGGCACAGCCTTGAGGATGGTCTATGTTTTCAACAGAGAAACTCAAGAGTTTTAGATTGCTTCAAAGCATTAAAAAGACAAAACCCCTCTTTGGCTCTGTGCAGTCAGATCTCCAAGCAAAGCAGATCCCAAGTGAGTGCGGAGAGACAGGATGGGGATGGGGAATGTGGAGCAAAGTTGTTGACACTGGGTCAGAGCTCAAGGCACAGCTTCTATGACCAGGCCAGACCTCCTTAGGAGAGTCCCTGGATCAATATCAGTCACAGAATGCTTCAATCACCTCTTGTATAATAAGAAAAGTAATAAAAGACATCCTTCAAAATAGGAGTACATATTTCCTAGAAGATCTTTGAAATATTTCTGCAGCAGGAAAACTTCCTGATGAACAGCACTAGAGCAGAGGGAAATCAAGGCACAGGCATGGTTTGTCAGGATTTGCTTGATCCTAATAAGCCCCATGGTGCATTTGGAGATCAGCACTGGAACCTCAGGCCCTGAGAGAAGATTGCACAAATCTTTCCAGCAGTCAAAAGTCAGCGGAAACATCCAAAGTGTCTCAAAGCATGAATGGGACCCACTGAGGTCCATCCCCAAAACAGGCTCCTCATGGACTCCTTGGAGGAGAGAATTGGAGGCCAGGATGGCACCAAAAAAAAGTCTCAGAGACTCAGTGTGGAAAGGAAATTCCAAAGTATTTTAAATACCCTTAAGTACCTCCAAGTATTAATGAGCCCTACTGAGTGTCAGTACCAAACTCTCAGGGGACTCGTTAAAGCAGATAATTGGGGCCATGATTGCACAAATCTCTCACAGAGTCTGTATCAAAAGGGAAACACCAAGTACCTGAAAATAACTGAAGTACCTTGAAGTATTAATGAGCCCCACTGAGTGTTGTTACTGACAAAGCCTCTCCAGGGACTAATACAGCAGATAATTGGAGGCCATGATTGCACAAACCTCTCAGAAAGTCAAGGCAAAAGTCAAACCCTAAGTCCTTTGAAAAACCTGCAGTCCCTGGGAGCATTCAGGAGCCCCCAGGGCCATTGCTGAGCAAGGCTCCCCAGGGACTCCTTCCAGCAGATCCTTGAGGCCACTGGGATGTGGGCTAGGGGGGATGCTGAGGGCAGGACAAGGGGCTGACAGTGCCCAGCCTGGCTGGGGCTGTGCCAGGAGGCCCCAGGGCCTCAGGACAAGGTGTCTCCTCCCAGCCCTTCCTGGCACAGACCCTGCTGCTGTGCCCCAGGCCACCAAGACTTGGCTTCTCTTTGTCCCCACCTGTCATCAGTGCCTCCAGTGCCCTGCTCTGCCTGGGGCCTGGGGACACTTTCTCAGTCGTGTCCCTCAGTGGGACCCATTAAAAGTCCAAGAAACCTTGGAGTTGGATTCTGACTTGGACTTCTGGAGAGATTTCTTCAGCTTCCTCTGAGGAACTGATGTTCAGGGCCTGAGCACAAAGCCCCAGAGGGTCATTCAAGTCCTGGTGCTGTGTCTGTGCTGCTGAGCTGAGCTGGGCTCCTGGCACAGAGGCAGCTCCTGGTAAGTAAGAAGAGCTTCAAAAGCACATTTCCCTTGCTGAGCAGCTCTTCTGCCAGCCCAGCAGGGCTGGGGCACTGCCTGCATCCAGCCCGGGCACAGCACAGAGGCACAGAGGGGTTAAACTCAGCCTGGGCTGGGAGCACAGAGCAGAGCTCACTCAGGGCTCACTAGAGCAGAAATCATCCCAGGTTTCAAACAGTCATTCCCTGGCTGTGGGAAGAGAAGCTGCAGTTCCTGCAGGGATCTCCTGGAGCTGGCACATCCCACAGCTTTTAGGAGCTTTCAGGAGCACTCTCAGAGCTGCTCCAGGGCAGGGATGTGGCCCCAGGGCAGGGCTGGCTTTCCCTGCTGCCCCAGCCCAGGCACAGCCCAAGGCAGCTCCTGTTGCCAGGCTCTGCTGCAGGGCTGAGCAGCCACGGGTGCAGCCAGGGGTGGCCAGGGCTGTCCTGCAGAGCAGGCTCCTGCAGCCCAGGGCGCTGTGCTGGGGCAGGGACTCTGCTGCCTGCCAGGGACAGCTCTCAGCCGGCCCGGGGAGCTGCTCCCAGCGCTGGGGAGAAGCTGTGGGGGGAAGGAGCCACCCTGAGCAGGGCAGGTGCTGCTGCTGAGAGGGGCTGGGTGGGGCAGGGCTGCTCCCAGCTCCACACCAGCCTGGGCACAGCTCCGGAGGACACCTCCCAAAGAAGGTAAGCTTGGCATTCCTGGAAAGATCAGGAGATTTCCTGGGAGTGTTGTCAATTTCCTGATTGTAGAAGGATGGGAATGCTGGGGTGATGACAAAAAGTTTTTTGCCTTTTCTACAGTTTTTATATATTTGTAGCTCTGTGAAATAATATTATATAGTATTAAAACTATAATCCTTACTTTATTCTATTAAACTCTTAATTAACTCTATTAAGCTGCTATTATATACTTATATAACTATAATCCTTAATTAACTCTAATACGTTTTCTAACCTTTCTCTCCAATTTCACAACAATAAGATCACTGTCTAAATACATTCCGGAAATACTGTCTTATTATCAGTCTTATTATCAAATACTCATATTATCAGGAAGAGGACCTACAAGTAGAACATTTTGTTTTTTGACCAGATTGTGAGCAGTCATAACAAAAAGTGAAGGCAAAGAAGCCCTTGGACCTACTCCAATGGGTTGAGACAGGGGTGTGTGTAACTGGAGCAATTGAATCTCCTATTGGATGTTCCTGTTAAACATCCTATTTATTCAAGCTTGAAATCAGGATGCAGGTGTGCCCCATCCCCACTAGGACACCTGGAAGCTTCCAATAAATGTCTGGTTTTTACTTTACTGTTCTAACACTGCTGCAATGGGCTTTTTCTCTTTTGATTATAGATAACAGGGGCATGAGAGAGGCAGAACAGGAATTGTAATCAAATACTCACAGAACATTCTGAGTTGAAAGGAATACACAGGATCATAACATAATGTTTGAACATTTACAGAGACTCTGGAACTGTAACTTTGGGTGGTCAGTCTCTCTGCTGGGAGCCTCCCAAAGGGCCCTCAGCCACTCCTCAGCCCTGGACAGCAGCAGCATCACCTCTGCAGGGCCCAGCAGGGCTCTCCTGAGCTGCCCTTGCCCACCTGCACACAGAGCCTGCCCCAGCCAGGGCCCTGCACACAGGCAGGTTTCTGTAGGGCCGGGGCCAGGGCACACAGGGTGGGATGGGCTCTGTGAGCGCTGGCAGGGACAAGGCTCCTCTCAGGAGGGAATGTCCAGGCCCAGGGAGATGCTCAGGCAAGGAGAGGGAGCTGAAGAGAGCAGTGCTGGGGCAGGAGGGCACTGTTGGTGTGTGGGAGGTGCCGGGCACAGCTGGGCACGGGAACACTGTCCTGAGTGCCCGGCTGTCTCTGCCCTGCCCTCTCAGGCACAGCACCACAGCATCTTCTCTTGTTTCTGCCCTGCCCTGATATTGTCACTGTTTTCTGCTGCTCTCAGGGAGGCTCTGGCAATTGCAGCAGCTGAGTCAGGCACTGCCCTTGGCATTCCTGCCAGGGAGGGCTGTCCATGGGAATGGGGTGTCCAAGCTTCCCTGGGACCTGTGGGGCTGTGGGCAAAGCAGTCCATGGGAAAGGGGAATGAGCTGAGCCCCCTCCCTGAGATCCCATCATGGGCACAGCCGGGGATCTCCTTGCTGTGCCCTTCCAAGCTCTGAGCTGCCCTCCTGGGTGCAAATCTGTGCCAGAGCCTCTGGCAGTTCCCTGAATGTCCCATGGGGAAGGGCAGAGCTGCCACAGCTGAGGAAATGCTGCTGGGTTTGCCAAGGGAGCCGTGAGTGTCCTTGGCACAAGGGGGTGCTGAAACCTTGCCCAGAGACCTTGAGAGAGGCTGAGACATTCAGGGATCCCTCTGCTCTGGAGAGGGTCTGGTTTATCCCAGGGTGACCTGGGAGTGTGACTGTGCTCTGATTGCAGCCAAAGGTGCCAAGCCAGGGCAGTTGGGAACAAGCCCATCCAGCCCCTCACCTTCCCTCAGCCACAGGGAACACTTTGCCTCTCTCATCTCTCAGTGGCAAACTCTGAGTGCAGAAGGAATGCTGGGGATTTCTGACCTCAGAGAGCCAGGAATGAATTTCTAAAACAATTCCAAAACCCAACTCCGGACATTCTTTAGAAGTGTGAGTGCAGATGGTACCAATTCTTTCTCCATTAGGAGTGATTCCCCTGACAAATCCTGAATATCCAGCCTTGTCCCTCTGCCCCATTGCCACAAACCCAGGGCAGCAGGGCAGGGATGGCTCCTTGAGAGCCCCCATGCACAGGCCTGGCTGCTCCTGGCACACTCAGCCAGCACAACTGGAGCTCAGGCAGGGACCTGGGTGAAGGTTTTCCCAGAGCAGGAACAAGGGTGGGCGAGTACCGCTGGAACAGTCTGCAGGGAATGGCCCAGGTTTGGCTCAAAGCAGCCTCTCCTGACTTCTCACTGTCCTTTCTCCATGAACAGGTCCCCATGTGCAGCCCCAGCAAATGTCCAACAGCAGCTCCATCAGCCACTTCCTCCTGCTGGCATTGGCAGACACGCGGCAGCTGCAGCTCCTGCACTTCTGCCTCTTGCTGGGCATCTCCCTGGCTGCCCTCCTGGGCAACGGCCTCATCATCAGCGCCATAGCCTGCGGCCACCACCTGCACACGCCCATGTTCTTCTTCCTGCTCAACCTGGCCCTCAGCGACCTGGGGTCCATCTGCACCACTGTCCCCAAAGCCATGCACAATTCCCTCTGGGACACCAGCACCATTTCCTACAAAGGATGTGCTGCACAGCTCTTTTTTTTGTATTTCTTCCTAGCTGCAGAGTTTTCCCTCCTGACCATCATGTGCTACGACCGCTACGTGTCCATCTGCAAACCCCTGCACTACGAGACCCTCCTGGGCAGCAGAGCTTGTGCCCACATGGCAGCAGCTGCCTGGGCCAGTGCCTTTCTCAATGCTCTCATGCACACAGCCAATACATTTTCCCTGCCCCTTTGCCATGGCAATGCCCTGGGCCAGTTCTTCTGTGAAATCACCCAGATCCTCAAGCTCTCCTGCTCACAATCCTACCTCAGGGAACTGGGGCTCAGTGCAGTTAGTGCTTGTTTGGTATTTGGCTGTTTTGTGTTCATTGTTTTCTCCTATGTGCAGATCTTCAGGGCTGTGCTGAGGATCCCCTCTGAGCAGGGACGGCACAAAGCCTTTTCCACCTGCCTCCCTCACCTGGCCGTGGTCTCTCTGTTTGTCAGCACGGTTATTTTTGCTCACCTTAAGCCCCCCTCCATCTCCTCTCCATCCCTGGATCTGGCCTTGTCAGTTCTGTACTCGGTGGTGTCTCCAGCCCTGAACCCCCTCATCTACAGCCTGAGGAACCAGGAGCTCAAGGATGCCCTGAGGAAAATAATAACTCTATCTTTTCAGAAGCAGTAAACTCTCTTTTTTTCTGCTCAGAACCTTCAGAAGGTAACTCTTTACAATCTTGACTGTTTTTTTCCTATTTGTCCATTTCTTCATTCAGACCTTTTTCTTATTATTTTTCTGGTGTTATAATATTTTTCATAAATTACTGGAGTACTACTCATCATTTTTACATGAACATCTACTTTTCTTTTGCAGCACAAAGAATTTCAGGAGGCTTGTTCCCAGTCCATTTCAATAAAAATAAGTGTTTTCCCTGACTTGTGTGTCCAAGGCATTTCCTCAGCCCTTCTCTGGCTCTGCAGGGGCAGTGCCTGTGAGCAGAGGTGGAGGGAAGGGGCTCCCAGCACAGCAGCACGGCCAGGGACAATGGCCCTGCCTCTTTCCACATCTGCTCCTCCCAGCTCCACACTCCCCTTCCCAGCCCTGCTGTGGGTGCCAGGCCGGAGTGCTCTGGCAGCTTGGTCACTGTCCTGCTGCGTGTCCGTGCTGTGTCCTCAGGCAGGGACAGGCCATGGGCACTGCTGGGACACAGCTGGGCTCCAGCACAGCAGCTCCACCAGCAAAGGGCATCTCCTGAGCGCAGGGCAGGAAGGCTTTGCTCCCCTCCAGAGTCACTCTCAGGACTCCTAAGAGGCTCCTCATGTTCCTTGTTCTCCCAGGGCTCTGTGGGATGAGATCAGGGTCTCTGGGGCCTTTGGGGGACTCAAGTCTGGGTCAGGTTTTGCTTGTTGGTAGCCAGTGCCCATCAGATGCTGAATGGTCTGTGCTGAACCTTCCTGGGGCTCTGCAGCTTGTGCCAGGGCTGATGGCAGGGGAAGGTTTGTCTGGAGGGCCTTGGGAGCTGCCAGGAGAACACAGGGGACCTGCAGGGACAGTGTGTGCCAGGGACCAGCAGGGAGTGGAGCTCACTGGGCACAGGCCTGGCCAGGCTGGGCTCACCCCGAGATCAAGGACTGAATGTCTGCTGTGAGCCAGGAGAGCTCTGCAGCCCAGGGACACAGCAGGCCCAGGGAAAGGAGTCTAGGCACTGCCTGCTCTGAGCCTCAGGGAACTCCCCCAGGAGGATCCAGGGCAGCCCCAAGCCCCTCTGGCAGCCCTGGCACAAGGCAGGCACCTCTGAGCCCCCTCCATGGCCCCGCAGAGCCTGTGTGGGAGGGGGTGAGTGCAGGGAGCACCATCAGCTGCCTCTGTGTGCCAGGCTGAGCAGCAGAGCCCAGCAGAGGCAGCCCAGGGCCCCGGGCAGCACAGCCCCCGTGCTCTGCAGAGCAGCAGCCCCAGCTCGGGGCTCTGGGCAGCAGGGCAGGGGCTGCAGCAATGGCTGCTGGGGCCAGCACAGACGTGTTCCCCTGGGACAGGCTCTGGGGGCAGCTGGCATGGGCCAGGAGCAGAGCAGGAGCCCGTGGGTGTGCAGAGGAGCCCTGGCAAGAGGCTGCCCTGTCCCTGGGCCAGCAGGAGCTGCCTGAGGAGCCCTGGGGCCAACTCTGCTGCTGGGCTGGGCAGCGGGGCTGGCCCTGGGGCTGCAGGAGCTGCCCGAGCTGAGCATCTGCTGAGCATTCCAGACCCAGAGTGGCTGTCCCTGACCTCCAGTGCCTGCAGTTCCTGCTGCAGGGCCAGACCTGACTCTGCTGCTCTGCTGGGCTGGGGCAGGGGCAGGGAAAGGCTGAACTGGGCAGTGCCAGGGAGAGGAAAATAATGGAGCCTTGTCCTCATGAGTCCCCACAATGTCAGAATGGTCTCCATGGTTCCATGAGGCCCCAGTGTCACAATTGCCCCTTGGTTCCATTAAGCCCCACAGGGTCACCATGGTCCCCTGGTCACATAAGGCCCTGCAGTGTCACAAGGGCCCCTTTGGTTCTGTAGAGCTCACAGGGTCAGTTTTCCCAGTGGGCAGTGTCAGCACCAAAGCCACAGACACCAACTGAAGAAATTGTGTAATTTATATAAGGTAAATCCGCAAAAATTACTAAAGTAAAGCACATAATAATTAGAAAATAATTACAAAAGGAGCAGCTCAGCAATGCACTCAACCATGACCACCAAAGATTGCCTGCAGTGATTAAGAAAGATCCAGCACCAGTTCCCCTCAGGCTGTGCCATCCCCCAGATCCACACAGCAGCAGGGGGAAGCTGTCACAGCCAAGGGCTGCAGAGCCACTCCTGGACACTGGGAATTCCTGCAGGTGCCTCCAGCCACAGCTGAGGCTCCAACCTCGCTGTGAGAGGGCCCAGCTCTGACAGTGCTGAATGAACAAACTGACAGCACTTCTAGTGCAGGAACATCTGGTTTCATCCTCCTCTTGGGTTCCTCCCAAAGCCTGGCCAGGGCCCCAGGAGGAACCAAGGGAGCTGACTTTGACCATTCAGCCCCAAACAAGGCCAGATGGGGCCTTGTCTGATTTTTAAATACAGAAAGGTATAGCCATGTTTTACCAATGAACACATACAGAGATCATACTGCTCATAGTGATTCATTAATGAGTAGATACAAATATAACATTTGGTGGGAAAATTTATTTAGAGGTCAGCTTTGGCTCAGGGCCTGTTGTTCAGGCCTCAGACAGGGCCTGGTGCTGAGGCCTCAGGACTTCAATTGGTCCTTTAACCTGTAGAGGAACTACAATTCATAATAATACTTTCAATAACACAGTTTAGATTTAGGCATTAGGCAGAAAGGCATTGTGTCTTGTTCTTCA